>NW_024870680.1:11650000-11832500 GCF_019054845.1 Dipodomys spectabilis
AAATTTTCATTTTTCTCCAGTGCAAGACAAGTCTGCAGGTTATTCATTTAGGGCTATTCCAGATTCTAGCAGGGCTTCATTCTTTGGTGATCTCTGCTTCTTTCTGTACAGCCATGGTTTGACTGATTGATTGTTTGGTTGGTTGGTTGCAATAGGGTCTTTTTTTGGGGGGGGCGGGAGATCTGGTCGTGGGGCCTGAACTCTGGGTCTGGGCGCTGTCCTTCAGCTCTTCAGCTCAAGGCTAGCACTCTACCACTTGAGCCACAGCGCCACTTTCGGCTTTTTTCTTTTTGCTTCTGTGGTGCTGAGGAATCGAACCCAGGGCCTCACGCATGCAAGGCAAGCACTCTACCACTGAGCCACCTTCCCAGGCCTGCAATAGGGTCTTACTGTGTTGTCTGGATAGGGTTTGAACTCCTGGCCTTAAGTTGTCTCCTTACTTTTGCCTTCTGGTACTACAGACATACGTCATAACAATGTTATGATCTGTGTAGAAATGTGCAAGTGACTTTTTTTTGGTCAGTCCTGAGGCTTGAACTCTGGGCCTGGGCACTGTCCCTGAGCTCCTTTTGCTCAAGGTTAGCACTCTACCACTTGAGCCTCTTCCAGCTTTTTTGAGTAGTTTATTGGAGATAGAAGTCTCATGGACTTTCCTGCATGGGCTGGTTTCAAACTGTGATCCTGCTTTTTCAGTGATTAATTGGAGATAAGAGTCTCAAGTTCTTTTCTGCCCAGGCTGGCTTTGAACTCCTGAGTAGCTATTTATTTGTTTAGACTATTTTGAAGTGTGAAGTTAATCATAAGACTTACAGCCCGCTGTGAAATAATTATCTAAGGGCATTATGTTAATATGTACAGTAATAGGCAGTGTTCTGAGAATCTTTTGCTATTCTCTCAGCACCACTGGACAGTCTTTTTAATAATCTTTGGCAATGAGATATAGGTGGAATAGGAGGAACTGACTCCTCATTTAAATTTGCATTTCTGTGATTGCTAGAAAATTACAGTTTCTAAATGGAAATTTTGGGAGAGGGAGGTAGGGGTGCCAAATTCTGGTCAAGCTCAACGTTCTATACTTCCATGTTTTCTTAACTTACTTGTCCATCAGACATCGCGGTTTTGGTTCTTATTTTCAATGCTGCTAAAACCTGTCCAACAATGCCAGCATTATTCTCAGATCATACCTTCAGGCACTATGCTTACCTTCGAGACAGTCTTTCTCATCTTGTTCCAGCCTTAAGGGTATGTTGAAAGCAGTTGTCCTAGTTTTTGTTGTTATTTGTTTTAGGGGTTTTTTGGTGCTTTGTGTTTATATTTATTTATTTATTTATTGGGCCTGGTTGTGTGGCTTGAACTTCTGGGCCTGGGTGCTGTCCCTCAGCTCTTCAGCTCAAGGCTAACGCTCTACCACTTGAGCCACAGTGCCACTTCTGGCTTTTTTCTTTTTGCTTATGTGGTGCTGAGGAATCGAACCCAGGGCCTCATGCATGCAAGGCAAGCGCTCTACCACTGAGCCACCTTCCCAGCGCCTGTGTTTGTTTATTTATTGGTACTAGGGTTTGTACTCAGCCTGGAGCTTACTAGGCAGGCACTCCACCACTTGAGCCCCACCTCCAGCCCTCATTTTTGCTGGTTATTTTTGAGATAGGGTCTTACTCTTTGCCTGGGTATACACCTGGGTATGGATTGTCTATGTTAAGCACTGTGTCTTAGCTCTTCATTGAGGGGGTAGGGGGTCTTCCAAACTTTCCTGCCCTGGCTGGCCTCAATTTGCAGTTTTTGTAATTTCAGCCTCCCAAATAGCTATGATTACAAGCATGAGTTACCAGTACCCACATGGAGCTTCTTAAACTAGAAAATCAAAACTATATATATATATATATAATATTCATATATAAGTTTTATATATATATATAGCTAGTAAACTGCAACATTATAGAAAATTCAAAATAAACTGAAATTTTTGCTTATTCCAATTCTTTTTCTTAAAAGGTAACACAGTCTTAGTTCCTGAGATACATTATTCCTTTGTATAAGGCCAGAAGAAGTAGTCTCCATTGTGTAGTGGGGAAATACGGACTGATGAGAAAATAAATGTGTGTTTTGTGTGCTTTTCTTTTCTTTTTGAACTCAGGACCTGGACACTATCCCCAAACTTCTTTTGCTCAAGGCTAGCACTCTACCACTTGAGCCACAGAGCCACTTCCAGCTTTTTTTGTTTATGTGGTACTGAGGAATCAAACCTAGGGCTTCATGCATGCTAGGCAAGCATTCTACCACTAAGCCACATTCCCAGCCCTTGCTTTTCTTTTCTTTGTTTCTTTTGATGGTACTGGGCCTTGAACTCAGGACCTCATGCCTGCTAGGCAGGCTCTCTACTACTTGAGCCATATTTCCAGCTCTTTTTTTTTTTTTTGAGGGGGGAGAGCATAGTTGTTTTTCAAATAGAGTCTTGAGTTTTTACTTGTGGCCTCAGACCATAATATTCCTACCTTGAGAGTGGCTGGGATTACTGGTGTGAGCCACCTGCCTGGTTTTGTGCAGTTAAATTTTTTTTTAATTTAATTAAAAAAATTTTTTTTCTTGGTCAGTTGTGGGGCTTGAACTCTGGGCTTGGGTACTATCCCTCTGCTCTTCAGCTCAAGGTGAGCGCTCTTACCACTTGAGCCACAGTGCCACTTCCGGTTTTCTAGTGGTTTATTGGAGATAAGAGTCTCACGGACTTTCCTGCCTGGGCTGGCTTTGAACTGTGATCCTCAGATCTCAGCCTTCTGAGTAGCTAGGTTTATAATTTATTACAGAAAATTATGTGGGAATATATGATCACTTGCCCACGGATTTAAAGAGAAAATAAAAGCTTAAAAACATATAACATGGGCTGGGAAGGTAGCTCAGTGGTAGAGTGCTTGCCTTGCATGCATGAGGCCCTGGGTTCGATTCCTCAACACCATATAAGCAGAAAAAGCTGGAAGTGTTGCTGTGGCTCAAGTAGTAGAGCACTAGCCTTGAGCTAAAGAGCTGAGGGACAGTGCCCAGGCCCGGAGTTCAGGCCCATGACTGGCAAAAACAAACAAAGAAACATATATAACAATAGATTAACTTTTAGTCCGATTCCTATAGTTAGCTGCTCTTTTTCATGAGCACTATGGGTACATTGTGTAGACTGTGTTTGCATTGTCCTCTCCTTTCCCTCTCCTCTTCTTTCTACCCCTCTTTTTTTTGTTTCCTCTTTCCTCTCCCCACTCCCTTTCTTTCTCTTTCTCCCTCACCCCCCACCATATCCCCTGTAGCTGAGGAAGGAGAAAACTAGGTTGCTTACCGACTCTCCTAGCCTTTTTTCTCCTTGCTTCGTTTGGCTCCAATTTTTTTCTGGTTTCTTTGAGTTACCACACTAGCTGAGCCACAGAGCTTGAGGGTACTATCATCTCACCTGTGTGCTTAGTTACCAGGTAGAAAACTAGTGTCATCGTCTGTCTCCCCCAATATCACGCCCCATGAAGATCCTTCCCAGCAGTTCCTACAGCAGAGCCTGGAAAGAGTGTATAGTCTTCAGCATCTTGACCCTCAGGGAGCCCAGGAACTGTTGGAGTTCACTATCAGGTAAGGAGACACTGACTCTGCTTTGTTGTCATGCTCAGAGTACTGCTTATGTTCCTGTGTTGGTTATTGGGCCTCATTTTCTGACTCATGGCCTACACTGTTGTGTGATTTTGTGATCTGTTTCTATTTGGATTAGATTGTGGCTTGGGTTGGTTGTTTGTTTTTAAGTGGCATCTGTGAGTTGGGCTTGGTGGAATATGCCTGTAATCCAAGCACTTGTGAGGCTGATGTTGAGGAAGATGATGGGATCAAAGCTATCCTAGGTTACTTGTGCAAGGCTAACTTGGAGGACTGCATAGCAAGACTGTATTTTTTTTTTTTAAAGACAAATAAAAAGGCTGGGCACTGCTGACTCAAACCTATAATCCTAGCTACTCAGAAGGCTGAGATCTGAGGATTAAAGTTCAAAGCCAGCACGGGCAGGAAAGTCAGTGAGATTCTGATCTCTAGTTATCAACCAAAAAGCTAGAAGTGGGGGCTGGGAATGTGACTTAGTGGAAGAGTTGCTTGCCTAGCATGCATGAAGCCCTGGGTTCAATTCCTCAGTCCCATATAAGCAGAAAAGACTGGAAGTGGCGCTGTGGCTCAAGTGGTAGATTGCTAGCTATCCTTGAGCAAAAAAAGTTCAGGGACAGTGACCAGGTCCTGAATTCAAGCCCCAGGACTGACAAAAAACAAAACAAAACAAAAAAACCCCAAAGAGCTAGAAGTGGAGCTGTGACTCAAGTGGTAGAGTACTACTTGGGCAGAATAGCTCAAGGACAGCATCCAGGCCCTGAGTTCAAGCCCTCCAACAGGCACAAGATAAAAAAAGAAAGAAAGGGAGAAAAGAATGCTTTTTGTGTTCATGACTCAATGAGTAAAGAAAAATAGAAATAATTATAGAAAGCTATTTAAACTTTTCTTTGTTTATTAAGTAGGTTACAAAATGTAAAGTAACAGTGGCTTTACAGGACAAATTTAATTCTTTCACACAAGTGGGACAGAGCTGGGATGATAAATGGCTCTGGGGTCATTCGTACATGTTTCCATCTTTGGTATCAAGTGGCCTCTGCCTGACTGTCTTAAATCTAACTATTCCCTTTCTATTTTTGCCTGTAGGACAAAGGAAAAGACAAGAGTAGGGCTTTTCCATTTCCATTCACTTGTAAAGATTCATTCCAGAGTTGCACTTTCTAGATTTACCTGCATCCTGTTCACTAGAGCATAAGAGTCCTCCTCACCATATCTAGCTTCAGGGAACCAGGAGATAAGTCTTCACTGTGATGACTGCTGCATAATTAACATTTGATGACTCTATACTCAGGTTGTTGGGGAGAGAAAATACCTGGGGGCGAGCAAAGCTGTGCCAGACCACATCAAAATCACCTGAAAAGAATTGAAACCCATTTTTCTTTAGTAAAAAGCAGTATTATTTATTCTGTGTGTGTGTGTGTGTGTGTGTGTGTGTGTGTGTGTGTGTGTTTGAGAGAGAGAGAGAGAAAGAGTAGAAAAGAAGAAAAATATTATTTATCAGCTTGGTGGAGCTCTCTTCTGACCTTCCCTGAGGGACACTGTATCTGTCACATTCAATTAATAATTCTCTGTATTGTGCATTTTTTTTTTTCTCTTTGAAGTGGGATCTTGGTATGTAGCCCAGGCTGGCCTTGAACTTCTGACTCCAGTTTTTCTAACTGTAGGATTAAGGGCATGAATTTTTATATCTGACTTTTTTTTTCTTTTGCAGTTTTTGTGTGTGTGCATGCACGTGCGCACACACATGTGCACATGCTAGACCTGGGGCTTGAACTCAGAGCCTGGGCTATGTCTCTGAGCTTCTTTTTGCTAAAGGCCAGCGTTCTAGCACTTGAGGCACAGCTCTACTTCTGCCTTTTGGTAGTTAATTGGAGATAAGATTCTCATGGACTTTGCTGGCTTTGAATTGTGTATTCTCAATAGCTAGGATTACAAGTGTGAGCCACTGATGACTATTTAGTTATTTTTGCAGTTTTTCCATTCAAACTCACACTCTCCACATATGCTTAAGCTCAACCTCTTGCCTGCATCCCATTCCTTAGAAATTCTTTTTTTGTTTTTGTTTTATTCCCCCTGGTACCAGGGCTTGAGCTCAGGCTTTTTCTCAGTTATTTTGCTCATAGCCAGCACATTTGATAGATACCTCCAGTCAGGCATTTTGCTGATTGATAGAATTGGAGATAGAATTGCTCAGACTTTTCTGCTCAGTCTGGCTTTGAACCTTGGTCCTCAAATATCAGCTTTCTGAATAGCTAAGATTACAGGAATGAAGCATTGGTACTTGGCCTAATGAATTTTGTTGTTGTTGTTCCAGGGCCTGGGCACTGTCCATTAGTTTTGTTGTTGTTGTTGTTGTTTGGTTGGTTTTTGTTTTTGTTTTTGTTTTGTCCATCATGGGACTTGAAATCTGAGCCTGGGCACTGTCCCTTCCCTCTTCAGCTGAGTAGCTGGGATTACAGGTGTGAGCCACCAGCACTTGGTTGTTCCTGAGTTTCTGTGCTCAAGGCTAGCACTCTACCACTTGAGCCAAAGCTCTATCTCCAGTTTTTTGATAGTTGAAGATAAAATTTCACAGACTTTCCTGTCAGGTCTGACTTTGAGCAGTAGTCCTCAGCTATCAGCTTTCTGAGTAGCTAGGATTATAGGTGTGAACCACTGATGACTGGCAACCCTCAATGATTCTTGATAGATAATCTTATTCCATACATTGAGAAGCAAACTTTGTGCTAGTTGTACATTAGCTTGATAGGGTCTTGTCCTTGGAAATCCCCATGCAGGCAAGATGGACAGACTTTGTTCCAAGCAGACTTCAAAGTATGTTTGATTGGCCAATACTAACTCATGTTGGAACCTAGCTCAAGAGTGTGGGAAGTACGGCTTTCAGCAGACAGCACAGTGTAGGAAGATGCCCAAGATAAAAATTGAAATCTGGCCAGGTGCTGGTGGCTAGGTAGTCCTAGCTACTTAGGAGACTGAGATCTGAGGATCATGATTTGAAGCTAGCCTGGGCAGGAAAGTCCATGAGACTCTTTCTTACCTTCAATAAACTACTCAGTAAAAGCTGGAAGTGGCACTGTGGCTCAAGTGGTAGAACCCTAGCCTTGAGAAAAAGAATCTCTAGGACAGCACCCAGGCTTAGAGTTCAAGCCCCAGAGCCAGCCAAAAACAAAACAAAACAAAAAAATGGAATTTGTAAGAGAGCCTGCACTAGTCTGTACTCCATCTCCCCAAATGTTTTGGCTTCTAGGTCACTTATCTTGAGGACTTAGGACTGGCTAGTATCAGGATGAGAGTAAAGAACTGGAGAGGAAAATGGTTGGTTTAGTAATCTAGTAATCCTATACAAACCTGGTGTTCCAACCCCTGGGAGTACCATGGGACAGGTACACTGTTGGAGAGAATGCTTACCTCTGTGGTGGGTGGATGCAAGTTGAATGTGGGTGTGAGAACCGTGCAGCATGTTGAGGTGCATAGACTGCTATGCTCTAGTAAAATTCTCTCAGGGCTCATAGGACTCTCTTGCCCTGAGGTTTCCCAGCTGCTCCAGCTACAAGGACTCTCTTGCTCTGAAGTTTCCTAGTGACTCAAGCCACAGGACCTCCAGTAGGTCTGAGCCCCAAGGAGGAAAGGGTCTAATCTCTCAACTTGATAAGAAAATTGTCCTGTGGCTGAGTATTGTCACTTATTTTTATAATCTAGCACCAAAGCAAGGAGGATTGGGAGATTCAGTTAAAAAAAAAGAAGAAGCCAGCAGGGTGATGTGGCTCATGCCTGTAATCCTAACTAGTAGTCCTAGCTACTTATTGGGAAGCAAAAATTGGGAGGATCACTATTGGAAGTCAGCCTGGGGTAATATGGATTTGAGACATCTTTTTTTGGGTCGGGTTGTGGGGCCTGAACTCTGGGCCTGGGTGCTGTTCCTCAGCACTTCAGCTCAAGGCTAGTGCTCTACCACTTGAGCCACAGCGCCACTTCCGGCTTTTTGCTTATGTGGTGCTGAGGAATCGAACCCAGGGCCTCATGCATGCAAGGCAAGCGCTCTACCACTGAGCCACCTTCCCAGCCCCTGAGACAACATCTTAACTAATAAGAAGTTGAGCTTAGTTGTATGCACTTGTCACCTCAGATACATGGGAAGCATAAATAGGATTTTAATCCAGCCTTACCTGATAAGATCTTATTTGAAAAGTAAAACAAAAAGGCTGGATGTTTGGCTTAAGTGGTAGAATACCTGCCTCACAAGTACAGAGTCCTGAGTTCAAGCCACTTATTTAAAAAGTCCTACAGAGGTCTTGGCTTTGCAAATCCATGCAGGAGATCTTGTTAGAAATGACAGAAGGTGCAAAAAACAAAATTCAAGTGAAAGTTTGCTACACATTGCCTAGACTTACAATGATTGCCTGCTTTGTGGTGATAGTGTCGGCCAAATAGGTTGTAGGGCAGCTCAGATCTTACAGACTGAATCTGGCAAAGGAAACTCAGCAGAATGGAGAATGTACAGGCTGTACAAGCTAAAGCTAAGTGATATTCATGTGAATACCATCACTGTAATCGGCAACAATAAAAGACAAGGAAAATGGAATGTATTCCTCAAAAGTTGAAGTGGCTTTAGCACAACAATTCTCTCAGAGATGTACATTCAGTCCTATACTTGATACTTATTGAGTTCCTGTGATGTGCCAATGCTCTAAGCCAGTGGTCATCAAGCTGGAGTGTGTAAATCAAATCTGGCTGGCTGCCTGCTTTTGTAAATAAGATTCAATGGAGGGCTGGGGATGTAGCTCAGTGGCAGAGCACATGTGCCTGACACATTGATATCTAGCACCTTCTTCCTCTTCATCCCAAAATAAATAGAAAAGAAAGATTTGAAACACAGCCACACTCTATTGTTCAGGCCTCATCTGCAGATGCTGTCATGCTACAATAGTATAGTTAAATATACTCCCCCCAGAGACCATTTGGCCTAAAATATTTACCATGTGACCTTTTCTAGAAAGAGCTGGCTAACCCTTCTGTAAGCTGTCGGTTGTCCCTGGCTGTGGGTCAAGGTTTAGTTCTATCTCCTGTGAAGGGAGTCCTCAATAGTTGTTTTTTTCTCTTCTCCTTCACCATGGTGCTTAGTTTTGGAGGGCACTAAATGAGGTTTTTGGCCTTGAGCCCAGGATAATAAGCTCTGAGTCATCCCTAACTAAATAAACCTTTTGGTTTTTTTCCTGATAGTTTTATCCCATCCTCATTAAGCAAATACAGAATGCACAAAAGGAAGAGTTTGATTTTTAGCCTCAATGCTGGCTGTTAATAAGTGCTTAGCACTTGCTGGTGGGAGTTGCCTTCATGATCTGGGTTTTATAAGATGATAGGCCTGCTGAGCTTTGGGTTTGTGAGATCACCAATTTAGTTCTATGGCCAGTCCTAGGCATGTTGTTTCTGGCTTGAGTGTATTCTCCAGAGGGTAATGGGGATGGTGACAAATCCAGAAAGAAAAGCTGGTGGAGTGGTGGCTAATGAGGGCCTAGTATGCTTCACAAACATTGCAGTTGGTAAACAGTTTACTAGGAAGGGGTAGGATCTGGATTTGATGTAGTAGGGAAGGGGTTTTCTGTTTCAGGTGGAGATTAGGTTTGATGACCCCTAAGGTACTTTACAAATTACTTGTTGTTCTTTTTCCCTTCCTTCCTTCCTTCCTTCCTTCCTTCCTTCCTTCCTTCCTTCCTTCCTTCCTTCCTTCCTTCCTTCCTTCCTTCCTTCCTTCCTTCCTTCCTTCCTTTCTTCCTTCCTTCCTTCCTTTCTTCCTTCCTTCTTTCCTTCCTTCCTTCCTTCCTTCCTTCCTTCCTTCCTTCCTTCCTTCCTTCCTTCCTTCCTTCCTTCCCTCTTATTCCTCCTCCTCCTCCTCCTTTTTTTTTTTTGGGTCTGGTCGTGGGGTCTGAACTCTGGGCCTGGGCACTGTCCCTCAGCTCTTCAGCTCAAGGCTAGCGCTCTACCACTTGAGCCACAGCGCCACTTTCGGCATTTTTCCTATGTGGTGCTGAGGAATCGAACCCAGGGCCTCGAGCATGCAAGGCAAGTGCTCTACCACTGAGCCACCTTCCCAGCCCTCCTCCTCCTTCTTGTTATGAGGCTTGAACTCTGGGCCTGGACACTGTCCCTCAGCTCAAGCGAGCACTGTACCACTTGAGCCACAGAGCCACTTCCTGTTTTCTGGTTGTTAATTGGGAGATAAGAGGTTCATGGACTTTCCTGCCCACACTGGCTTTGAACCGTGAGCTTCAGATCTCAGCCTCCTGAGTAGCTAGGATTATAGGCATAAGCCACTGGTGCTCAGCCCAAATTAATTTTTTCTTTAACTTGTTGAAAAGTGAAATGTTACTTGGTTTCACAAAGAAAGGTCTCTTACTAGAATTGGGCCCCATACATAGGTTACTATTAATGTATATATTGTCCCTCAAACAACTGTTTAGCCTAATGAAGTATCACCTATAGAAAGTCTGCTGTAGTTTACTGGGCTCTGGGAAATGATTTGTTTCTGGAAGTTGACATAACTATTTTGTCTTTACCTCTGTATCTGGGATACCTTATAAGGGCTCACTAAATGTTTGCTGCAAAGTATAGTTGTGATGGTTTAAATAGGAAACCAGATACTTAAGGTTTTGTTAGGTGACATTTTCTCTGGCCACATTTCATCTCCACATGAAGAGACTGATGCTTTGTAAGGCTTTTCACTCCTTGATTTAATTGGCTACTGTCAAATGCCCATAGTGTAAAATTTTATACTTTATAACTATTTAGTTTACTAAAATTGAAAACAATCCAGTTAGAATTACCCCATTTTTACAAAGAATGAGAGCCCTCCTGGTAAAGAGCTGAGGTTCATTCATTCTTCTTCTTTCTTTATTTATTTACTTATTTATTTCTATTTTTATTTATTTACAGTTTTTGTGCTGTTCCTGGAGCTTGAACTCTAGAACTCAAGTTCTCATGAGCTTTTTGCTCATAGTTGGTGCTTTACCACTTGAACTACACCTCTATTTCTATCATTTTGCTGGTTAATTTGAGATTAACATCTCATGGATTTATCTACTTGGGCTGTTGTTGAACTACAATTCTCAGAACTCAGCTTCTTGAGTAACCATGATTAGAGATGTGAGCCACCAACACCCAGCTTCCCTCTGTGCTTGAGTATTCATTGCAAGCCTGTGCTAGGATACATTAGTAAACAAGACAGTATGTGCAGTGAGGACTGTTATAGCCTTGTATGAGAGAAAACAGTAAATAAGACTTCAACATTGTATATAAATGCTATGGTAGAATAAGCATAGGCGGTCTCTAGAAGAATGAAAAGGCACACAATCCTTCCTTAGGAGGTCTAAGCCACGAACTGAAGAATGCATAGAAGAATGAATGATGCATAAAGAAGGGGGGAAAAATCTTATGAAGGACAAGTAATACCATGGCTTGCATATGAACATAGATTGTGCTAGCTGATTAACAGTTCAAAAGACTGGATCAAGCCTTAATACTAACCACTTCCTAGTCAATCCCAGATTTGTAAGTCAAGGCTACTATGTAGGTACTATGTAGGACTGTTGTGAGTTTATTGTAACAGTATGTATGAAAGCACTTAGAGAATAGCAGTTTGTATAGATATTAGTTTGGCCCTTATGAAAATTTTCTGGAAAATTTAAGTCTTAACTGTGGCTCATTTGACACAGTGGGCAGACTCTTCTGTTTCACAAGTAAATCCAATCCAAATTTTCTAACATTGCCATCATGTTTGAATAAGGCTATTGCCTTTTAAGGAATTCTGCAGCCATTTATCTACTGTTTCTCAGGATGCCTAATAAATGAATGACCTCTGATTTTTCAGAGTTTGGATTTTTGTCTAAATCTAGGATAGTGCTGTTTCTGGAAATACACATTATTTTGCAGGGACTATATCACTTTGAAAGTATCCCATAATAGAGTTGTGATTTTTGAGTAAAACAGCTTCTTTCGTTGCAAAACAGACATGACTTCATTTATTTGGAAACTGTACAAATATACTTGGTTTTTTTTTTGTTGTTTGTTTGGTCAATTGTGAGGCTTGAATTCAGGACTTGTGCACTGTCTCTGAACTCTTTGCTCAAGGCTAGCACTCTACCACTTTGAACCACCACACCACATTCAGTTTTTCTGGTGGTTAAGTGGAGATAAGAGTCTCACAGACTTTCCTGCCTGGGCTGCCTTTGAACCCTGATCCTCAGATCTCAGCCTCCTGAGTAACTAGGATTACAGGTGTGAATACCCATGCCTGGCTGAAATGGACTTCTTTTCACACCAGTTCTAAATAATATGGGATATCACTGCAGACTTCATAATTCTCCTTTTAATGTGCAACTGCTGATGTTGTTAAAGAATAACACATATAGGGCTGGGGAGGTGGCTCAGTGGTAGAGAGCTTGCCTTGCATGCATAAGGCCCTGGATTGGATTCATCAGCACCACATAAGCAGAAAAAGCTGGAAGTGGCGCTGTGGCTCAAATGGTAGAATACTAGCCTTGAGCTGAAGAACTCAGGACAGTGCCTAGGCTCAGAGTTCAAGCCCCATGGCCAACAAAAAAGAAAAAAGAAATAAAAAGAATAAAAAGAATAACACATATTCTGTAGTGAGGTAATCAGTCCGCAAACTTAAAGAAGTAGAAATAAATCTGTAATCATCTAGTTACAGGGTGAAGATAGCCTTTGAAAAGTTACCAGGGAAGTGGCGCTGTAGCTCAAGTGGTAGAGCGCTCGCCTTGAGCTGAAGAGCTGAAGGACAGCGCCTAGGCCCAGAGTTCAAGCCCTATGACCGACCAAAAAAAAAAAAAAAAAAAGAAAAGTTACCAGGACTTTGTATATATTTTGTATTTTCTAATATTTCTTGATTCTACTGAGCTACTACCAAGAGATATTAGTTGTCAACTTGTTATTTAGAGATTGGAAGAGGTTAAAAGAAAACTTCTACCCATAAGCAACATTTTATTTTCACATCTTGAGTCTTTGTCGCTATCTTTTAACAGTGATTTAAAAATTAACCAGTGCTGTCTATTGTGTAAACTTTCAAAACTGTTAATCAGTATATGGTGGTGCAAGTTTATAATCCTAGCACTAGGGAGGCTATGGCATGAAGATGGCAGGTTTCAGGCCGGCCTGGGCTACACAGGGAAACTCACTTGTCCAATTATTATTACACAGTTTAATGTGTAATAATAAGGAAGGGGAAATGGTGGCAGCAGCACAAGTACTGAGTCACAGTGTTTTTTTTTTTAATTTTTTTATTGTGGTTTTGTTTTCTCAATGGATACAATTATTATTGAGAAGCCGGGTGCCGGTGGCTCACTCCTGTAATCCTAGCTACTCAGGAGGCTGAGATTGGAGGACCAAGGTTCAAAGCCAGCCCAGGCAGGAAAAGTCTGAGACTCTTATCTCCAATAAACCACTCAGAAAACCAGAAGTGGCGCTGTGGCTCAAGTGGTAAAGTGCTAGCTTTGAGCTGAAATGCTGAATGACAGTGGCTAGGCCACAACTGACCAAAAAAAAAAAAAAAAAAAATTGAGTTATAAACAAAGGAGAAGCTACGTTCCCAAGATGTTTAACACATACTATTTATAGGCATTATAGACTGAGGATTGGTGAAGAGGGTATGTCTCTAGGGTGGACTCTTCTGCTGTATTGATCACTGTAGAAATGTGCTTCAGTGTTACCTGGTTTTAGGGCAGTTTTGTCTTTTCTGCACTTGCTGTAGCTCTTAAATAAAAGTTAATAACAAACAGATAAATGAAATGTAGTATGATAATCACTAAAAACTCTCTGGGAGCACGGCACTGGTGGCTCATGCTACTCCTAGCTACTCAGGAGGCTGAGAGCTGAGAATTGCAGTTCAAAGCCAGCCTGGGCTGGAAAGTTCTTGAGACTTTTAACTCCAATAAACCACTCAGAAAACCAGAAGTGGCCTTGTGGCCCAAGTGGTAGAGCGCTTGCCTGGAGCTGAAGAGCTGAGGGATAGTGCCTAGGCCCAGAGTTCAAGCACCATGACCGACCAAAAAAAAAAAAAAAATCTTTGGGAGTGTAGGAGACCTGGGACCTGGCTTGTGTCCTATTTTTTTCTACTTATTGATTCTGTGACCTTGGGTAAACCACTTAAATTCTGGTTTGTGTTTCATGCTCAGTGAAATGGGATTAATTGCAGTTCATTTTGTGAGGATTAATAGAAGGTACTTTTTTAACTTTTTTTTTTTTTTGAGTAAGTGAAGGAGAAGGTGACATTATGCACTTTAAGTTGTCCTCAAACTTAATAGTCCTGTCTCAGCCTCCCTCTGGCTCTGTTTTTATCATTCTTCCTTGTGTCTAGTCTTCTGAGAGATATCTAGACTAAGGTTTCCTGAGAATTATAAGCATGAGACAAGGCAAAGAGAAGAAACACTAGATCATGAAAGATTTTGCCCAGAGCTAGCAAATTTCTGTTTTTGTTTGTGTATAAGTCAGGTTTCTCACAGCTAATTAGATTGGGTTGCTCTGTGAAATTGAGAACCATTGCTTCAGTCCAGCACTAAAGTAACCTAACACCTAGAGGCAGGCAGTTAATATCTAATCAGCTAGTCAGTGTTAACTGTAAATGCTTCAGAAGGAGAATGATTCTGGGCTGTGTTTTTGGTAGAAGAACTTCAAAGAAGTAAAAGAAGAGACTAGCTAAACACCAAAATCCCTTCACAGCTGTGATTACCTGGTCCATTTTATTTATTTTTTATTTATTTATTGCCTTTTATTTTTTATTTTTATTTTTTGGCGGTAGTGGGGCTTGAACTCTGGGCTTGGGCATTGTCCCTCAGCTCTTCAGCTCAAGGCGAGCACTCTATATTGCCTGAGCCACAGTGCCACTTCCAGTTTTCTAAGGATTTATTGGAAATAAGAGTCTCATGGAGTTTCCTGTCTGGGCTGGCTTTGAACTGTGATCCTCAGATCTCAGCCTCCTGGATAGCTCGGGTTACAGGCGTGAGCCACTGGCACCTGGTGGTCTTGCCTTTTATTGTACTAGGTTCCCACATGTGAGCAGGTTCTTCAGGACCAGTTTAAGTCAGTCAGATTCATAGGCCATATGCCTTTAACACCAATTTTTTTTCAGTCACTTTGGGGCTAATTCACCCTGGAGCCTTTTGAGGGTTACTTCTTTCCTGGTATCAGGGTCCCTAGAGGTAGCACTAGTTATGAGAAAGTTGCCCACTGGCACAGGATTAGAGTGAATGACTTCTTCCAGTGTACAGTTTTGCTTTGAAACCTGATACTATAAACGTTCCCCTTATCTTCAGGCTGCCTTCAGTCACTATCCAAAATTTTGATGTTGCCATAAAAAATAATGAGGCAGACTTCTATGAATGCTCATACATATGCACACATGAACACACAGAGTATTCACACATCTCAAAAAAAAGAAGAAAGAAAACCAAAACCTAGTAAGTTAAATTACAATACCAAGTACTGAATTGTTATAAAGAAACTTTCACTCTACTTGATGGTACTTTTAGCTGATTAGGATATAAAACTGTATTGTTGTAAAGTCAGATATATTGTAAAATATTTTCTTTTCTTTTTTTTTTTTTTTTTGTCAATCATGGGGCTTGAACTCTGGGCCTGGGCGCTGTCCCTCAGCTCTTCAGCTGAAGGCTAGTGCTCTACCACTTGAGCCACAGCACCACTTCCTGTTTTTTGAGTGGTTTATTGGACATAAGAGTCTCACTGGTCGTGCTCGGGCTGACTTTTGAACTGGGATCCTCAGATTTCAGCCTCCTGAGTAACTAGGATTACAGGCGTGAGCCACCAATGCCCAGCTTGTAAAATATTTTTATCAGAAGCTTTATGCTAAGAAGTGATCCTAAAGGAAATGTTCAACAGAAATTAAAAAGAACAATTCAAAGAAACTGGTCCCAGTGGTTTTGTCTTGCAAGGTATGAAGCACAGTAGAGCAGGAGCAATAGATACAGGAAGGGGTACCGATTTAATTGTACAAACACTAAATGTTGAAATTACTAATATTTTTGTGTGTGCTACTTTTTAATTTCCTAACACAGGTTTTTTGTTTTCTCCTTCGTTCTTTTTCCTTTCCCTCCCTCCCTCCCTCCCTCCCTCCCTCCCTCCCTCCCTCCCTCCCTCCCTCCCTTCCTTCCTTCCTTCCTTCCTTCCTTCCTTCCTTCCTTCCTTCCTTCCTTCCTTCCTTCCTTCCTTCCTTCCTCTCTCTCTCCTTCCTTCCTTTCTTTTCCTTCCTTTCTTTCTCTCCCTCCCTCCCTCCCTCCCTTCTTCCCTCCCTTCCTCCCTCCCTCCCTCCCTCCCTCCCTTCTTCCCTCTCTCCCTCCCTCCCTCCCTCCCTCTCTCTCTCTCTCTCTCTTTCTCTCTTTCTCTCTTTCTTTCCCTTGTCTCCCCATTCACAATACAGACTAGGCACAGGCCTGGGCTGAGGTGTATATGGGGTAGGTTTACTCTGCCTCCTCTTTCTATACAGTCAGTGTAAGAACATAGCCTGTGGTAAGTACCCGGAGGCCCTTCCTTCCTTCCTTCCTTCCTTCCTTCCTTCCTTCCTTCCTTCCTTCCTTCCTTCCTTCCGTCCGTCCGTCCGTCCGTCCGTCTTGAACTCCTAGGCTTGTGATCCTCCTGCCTTAGCACTTAGATAGCTGGGACTAGACTATATATAGGCACATGCCAGCATGCCCAGCAAAGCAAACATGTTTTTATATGATCACAGTAATTGTGTATATTCATATATTCAGTTAAAATGTTTTAAATCCCAGTTATCAGAAAAACTTTATCTTAAACTAGCTTACAAAGACTACTTATATCTGACTGTTTATGTCCTTCTAAAATTCAAGTGTTGAAATCCTATCTCTAAGTGATGGAATTAGGAGGAAGTGCTTTAGGAAGGCCATGAGACCGTGAAGTGGTGAGGACAGAAGCCTTTGTGCCTTAGGAAAGAGGTCAGAGCATTTAGTCTTCTATTCCACAATGTGAAGATGCGGCTAGAGGGGCTGGGAAGGTGGCTCAGTGGTAGAGTGCTTGCCTTGCATGCCTGGGTTCGATTCCTCAGCACCACATAAGAAAAAAGCCGTAAGTGGCGCTGTGGCTCAAGTGGTAGAGCGCTAGCCTTGAGCTGAAGAGCTGAGGGACAGCACTCAGGCCCAGAGTTCAGGCCCCACTACTGGACCCCCCCCAAAAAAATTAAATAAATAAAGATGTAGCTAGAAGCTGCTGTCCGTGAGGAAGGAAGTTGTCACTAAATCTTCTGGTGCTTTTCTCTTGGGCCCCCTAGACTCTAGAATGGTAGGCAAATTTTCTTGTTTAGAAAATGTGTGTAGCCACCTGGTCTATGATATTTTGTTATTGGAGCCGTAGGAGACTACAGCTTTCCTTTGTGTAACTAGAAATTGGATATGTGGTATGATTAAGTAGCTTATTTAGACCCTTAACCTAGTTTCTTTATATCTGTCTAGATTTTTCATGTACTCAACATTAGCTTATCCTAAAGCATTTTTCTTGTAGATTTCTTGTGGTTACTAGCAACATTCAGAGCTATAAGTATTCTTACTCAGTCCAGTAAGAGACAAAGAGCCAAGCACTGGTGGCTCACACTTGTGATCCTAGCTACTCAGAAGACTGAGATCTGAGGATCATGGTTCGAGGCCAGCCCAGGCAGAAAAGTCCCTGTGAAATTCTTATCTCCAATTAGCCTCTCAAAAAATGGAAGTGGCAGTGCCTCAAAGTGGTTGAGCACTAACCTTGAGCAAAAGAGCTCAGGGACAAGGTCCAGGCCTGAGTTCAAGCTCCATGACTGAGAAAAGAGAGAGGGGGTGGGCAGGGGGAGGGATCAGCCTGCTGAAAGCATACAAGTTTTTTCTATTTGGACTGATAAGTCCAATATAGGTTATATGACTATAGGGAGATATGTACTAGTTGCCTAGTTTGATCACACTGTACTTGGGATTGGGTTGGGAACATGCTGCCTTGAACAAAATTAGGATTTAGTTGCTAGTGAAGAAGTGGAGAATGGTTAAGTGGTACGCAGCCAAGTTAATCCCTACCATAATATCTTTTTTAAAAAGGTTTTTATTTATTTCTGATAGCAAAAAAAAAAAAAGCTCATTATATAAAAATCTTGGAAGCTGGGTGCCAGAGGCTCACACCTGTAATCCTAGTTGCCCAGGAGGCTGAGATCTGAGGATCCCAGTTCAAAGCCAGCCCGGGCAGGAACATCCATGAAACCCTTATCTCCAATTAACCACAAGAAAACCAGAGGTGGTACTGTGGCTCAAATGGTAGAATACTAGCCTTGAGCTGAAGAGCTCAGGGACAGTGCCCAAGCCCAGAGTTCAAGCCCCATGACTGATTCCCTCTGTTTCCTCCCCTCCACCCCCCCAAAAAAATCTTAGAAATACAGAACAGCTGAAAGAAGGGACTAAAAATGTACATGCTATTATCATTTAGAAAACTACTTCTCTATGTTTTTCTCTTATTTATAGTTTTTTCATAGTTGACGTTATACACCTTATTGTCAGTTTATACTTTAATAACTATAGAATGTTTCATCAACTGGTTATATCATAAGTTACTTAGCAGTTCCTTTATGATTAGATAGTTTAGTAGTTAGCGAGGTTGTTTTATTATAATGGGCCATACAACAATGAAGGTTATGGGAAATAAATTTGCTTATTTCTGTTGAATCTTTCCTTTAGGATCACTTCTTAGAATAAAGTTTCTGATGAAAATACTTTATAGTATATTTGACTTTGTAACAATACAGTTTTATGTCCTAAACTGTTGTATAAGCTGAAAGTGCCATCAAATAGAGTGAACCATCCAGCACTTGGTGTTGTAATTTAACTTACTAGGAATAAAATGGTAAAATGCTTTAGACTTGATTTAAAAATTTTTTAATTTATTTATTTTTGTCAGTCTTAGGGCTTGAACTCTGGGGCTAGGTGCTGTCCCTTAGCTCTTCAGCTCAAGGCAAGTGCTCTACCACTTAGGCCACAGCACCACATCTGGTTTTTTGATAGTTAGTTGGAGATAAGAGTCTCACGGACTTTCCTGTCCAGGCTGGCCTTAAACTGTAATCCTCAGATCTCAGCCTCCTGAGTAGCTAGCATTACAGGCGTGAGCCACCGGCGCCCATCATTGACTTGATTTTTATGCTGGTGGCAGTAACTTTAACTCGTATTTAACTTGGGTTTTTATTTACTGTAGAGACTTGCAAAGACTTGGAGAACTTCAGTCTGAATTAGCAGGTGTTGCTGACTTCTCTGCTACCTATCTTCGGTGTCAACTACTTCTCATCAAGGTTGGTTTGGATCCATTATTTTTATAATTGTGATGATAAGAATGTACTTTGGTTGTTCTAGCAGTATTCAAGCCTAAGTGGAAAACCTTATAATCCTTGCAGCCACTTAGCAATAGAAGAATGTATTCTCTGTAATGATTGTATTTATCTCTAATTAAAGAAGTGTTGCTGGGTACTGGTGGCTAATGCCTGTAATCTTAGCTACTCAGGAGGCTGAGATCTGAGGATGGGGTTTGAAGCCAGCCTGGACAGACAGATCTGCCAGGGCTCTTATCACCAATTAATCAGGAAAAAAACAGAACTGGAGGTGTGGCTCAAGCTGTGAGGAAAAGGAGAGGGATAGAGAGGAGAACAGCAATAAATGAGGTCTTGAGTTCAAAGTCCCAGAACCTGCACATAAAGAGAAAAAGAAGGTTCTTGAAGCTCAAGGTGTGTGGTTCAAGGTCTATGTGGCTCAAGTATAGAGCATTTGCCTACCAACATGAGGCTCTACGCTTAAACTCCATACCAAGAAAAAAAGAGGAGGAGGAGATGGAAAAGGAGGAGGGAGAAAAGGAGAAAATAGTCTTTGAAAGCTAAATGTGATAGTGCATGTTTGCAATCCCAGTACCCAGTAGGCTGAATAAGAGGGATCATGAGTTTGAAGTTAGCCTGGGCTACATAGTTATTCCCTGTCTCAAAAAAAAAAAAAAGGTCTGGGCATCAGTGGCACATGCCTGTAATCTTAGGCTGCTCAGGTGGCTTAGTTTTGAGGATCATGGCTTTAAGTCAGCTAGACCAGGGAAGTCCATGAGACACTGATCTCCAATTAAAATCCACCAAAAAGCTGGAAGTGGAGCTGTGACTCAAGCAGTAGAGCATGAGCCTTAAGCAAAAAAAAAAAAAAAATCGCAGGATCAGTGCTCAGGCCCTTGGTTTAAGCCCCAGTACCAATATATACATATAACACAAAGTCCTTGAAAATAAGAATCTACAGCAGAAGTTAAATTGAAGTAGTTGGGGTCATTGTGTATGAATAAGTGAGGCTTGATTTCTAGTTTGTATAGAATGATGAGGTGAGCTCTTCAAAGAACTATGTACATCAGAGCAGAGAATAGGGCTGGAGGTGTGGCTCAGTTGATAGAGCTAGGAGCAAAGACCAAAGATCCAGTCAAGGAACAAGGGTCTGGCTGGCTCAGGTTAGTCCAGTAACTCTGGGAACGAGTGCAGGAAGCTTACTTGCTTGTGCATTCTAGTGAAGCTCATGGTACATACTATTTCTAAAACTGATCTGAGTGTGAGACAGGGGCTTTTGGACAGGAATTCATTGTGCCCAAATTAAATAAATGGGTAGGGCTCATTGGCTTAAAATAATATGCATTGACAAGTTATCCCAATCATTGTAGAGTTTCAAAGCAAAACAAAAATGCAAACCTCAAGTAATATGTATTTGTGACCGCTATGTTCTGTTCTCTCCTCATTCATCTGGGTAGGCCTTGCAGGAAAAGCTGTGGAATGTGGCTGCCCCTTTGTATCTAAAGCAAAGTGATTTGGCTTCAGCAGCAGCAAAACAGGTGAGCATATTCAGATCTCAAATAGGTTTAATTGTTTAGTCTAGGGATTGTTTAGTCCAAGGCAGAGCCAGAGGTCTTCTTGTAGTTCCTTGCCTCTGTTCTGGCTTCCATACTTTCAGGTTCTGAGAGCAGTTAGTGACAAGAGAAGCAGTATAGATAGGGGACTTAGCACTGGCCTTGGAGTCACTATGTAATATTGAGCATGTTATTCCTTTATAAAATGTAGCAATTGCTTGTGCCTTGTCTTCACATAGTGAGTCTGTGTAGACCCAGTGATTATGCTTCATTAAGGCTATGATTATTGCATTACACTTCACTAAATTACTCCAAGTCTGTTAATGAACCCATTACCACAGTCACATTTGATAAGAGTAAATATGAAGTCCCTTTTATTAGATGAGGCAGTTAAGGCAACAAGGTTAAGTTCTTAGAGTTCTGGCTAGAGTCAGGATGTTCTATCCAGTATCTTTTCATTCTGTAGTTCTAGACTGCCAATGCCTGCCCTGCTGCAGACCCTCTCAGATTTATTTTTCTGACTTATCATAGATTCTAGAACTTAATAACCAGAACAAAATATGGCCATGTTGGGAAAGTTGGGACTAGAGAGTTGTAGTTTGGAGGAAGAGTGGAAAGAATATCATTGCTATATACCAGATTACTATGCTATATGTACTTTTTTTTAATGCTTCATTTGATTCTGTGATTCTGTTCTATAATGTGGGGCTATACCCACATTAAGCAGATCAAAGCTCTATGTACTTAAGTTACTTGTCTTACTGTCAGTTGTAGGATAGCCTAGAGTTATATCTCTAGACCCAAAGCCTCCAAAGGGAGGCAAGCGCAGGAGGAAAAGAGAAGCATCTGTGTAGAAATAACTGATTTGTATAGAATTGATCAAGAGGTCTGGGAAGGTGGCTCAGTGGTAGAGCACTTGCCTTGCATGCATGAGGCCCTGGGTTTGATTTCTCAGCACCACATAAGCAGAAAAAAAAAAGCTGGAAGTGGCGCTGTGGCTCAAGTGGTAGAGCGCTAGCCTTGAGCTGAAGAGCTGAGGGACAGCGCCCAGGTGCAGAGTTCAGGCCCCACGACCGTTACCCCCCCCTCCATCCCCCCCCCCCCCAAAAAAAAGTAGAATTGACCAAGAGTTTAAGATGCACTTGGCATGACCTGAAGTGCTAGACCTTATTCTCTGCAGTCATTCCCTAGTCTCCCTCAGACAGACCAGGCCCATAGATCTGGATGATTGGTTCCTGAGGTTTAATTCTTGGAAGAGTCTTCCTGGGGATTGGGTTTCGGTATGGAGTATATATAAGCAGTCCCTGATTTACAGTGATTTAACTTACAATTTTCAAACTTTATATATGAAACTCCAAAAACAATATACATTCATATCATAGGAACTTTACTTTGGATTTTGAATTTTTATCTTTTCCTGAACAGACAATGCTATTTTGTTAGGTTTGGTAGTGGCAGTGAATTGCAGTCCCCTGTCAGTCACCTGATCAGGAGGGCCAACAGCTAGTATTCTGTAGTACTACACTATATAGTTGCTAAATTAGTTATATGGAATACATTTTTACTTACTGTATTCTCATTTTAAAAATTAGTATACATTAATTGCACAGAGGGGTTTCAATTATGATATTTGCAACTGGAATACAATGTACATTGGTCAAATTGATTCTGGCCACATTACTCTTTTTGTAGCTTCCGCCTCACTCCTTCTTAAACATTTGGAACTTACAACAGTATTTTCAACTTAAAATGAGTTTAATGGAACGTAACCTGATAACCAGTCAGTAAGCACCTGGTATCATTGTTTTTTCATAGCACAATGTCTAGGGTTACATGTAGTGCTTTGCAATTTCATTGGTGGTTAAACTTTCATATCTTCACATCAGTGGAGATGGTTTTACTGCCAGGTGAAAGGCTTGTCTTTTTCTTCCATTGATAAACTAATGCTCTTTTTACAAGGCATATTATATTGATCTCACTGGCTACTTAAAAATCTCAATTCAGTACAAGACACTATGTTGAAAATGAACTTTACAACTTTGACGGGGGAGGGAGGACTTTGGGAGGTGGGGAGGGAAGGGATGGTAGGGGAGAAACAAAGGAAGAGGTAACTGCTTGATAGGAAAGGTACTCATTACCTTACTCATGTAACTGTAACTCCTCTATACAGTATCTTTACAATAAAAAATATTTATTAAAAAAAATCTCAATTTAGAAGTAAAACAGGCATTAAAAAGAAATATCTAGCCTTAGCACTTAAAAACTCAGATTGTCTGACCACAAGTCTTTACTGCTCTCAAGAAGGTAATATTTTTGCTGACTGTTAGCTACCTTCTCCCTGTAGATCATGGAAGAGACTTACAAAATGGAGTTCATGTACAGTGGTGTGGAGAATAAGCAGGTGGTGATTATACATCACATGAGGCTGCAGGCCAAAGCATTGCAACTTATAGTGACTGCGAGAACAACGCGAGGGTAAGATGTCAGCTGGGCAAAAAGGGTGGCTATTTTCCTTTCAAAGACACCTTTGAATGTGTTCAGAGACCCTGCAGAGTCATTGCAAAGTGAAATGAGAGTTAAGGAAGATTCGTGGATGGACAATCTGTTTTTCCTCAGGTATTTTAAAGTTAGATCTTTTAGATTCATGTACCTCTCTTGCTATTCTCTCAGCCCCCCTCCACAGTGGCTCTCTTATCCACAGCACAACAAAGGGCTTCATCTGGCAGCAAGGACATTGTGTATGGCTTGTCCTTGATAGATTTCTTTAAGAATCTTGTGCTAGGAACTTTTTCTCTCCAAAGGGATTAGGAAGCTTTTTGTCAGGGAAAAAAGATGAATTAGGAAGAGGTATTATGAAATCAGCCAACCTGTAATCAGTCAAATTGTGACTTTTTTAACTTAATAGTTGTTTTTAGCCTCTCTGTGCCTTGTTTCTCTGTCTACAATAGGAGAATGATGACAGCATCTACTTCATGGGATTTCTATGAAAAATAAATGGAGAAATACAAGTAAAAATCTGTGTGTATAGCCAGGTACCAGTGGCTCATGCCCATAATCCTAGCTACTTAGAAGGCTGAGATCAAGGATACAGTTTGAAGCCAGCCTGGGCAGGAAAGTGTGTGAGATTCTTACCACCAATTAACCACCAGAAAACTGGAATTGGTGCTGTGGCTCAGAATGGTAGATTGTTAGCCTTGAGCAAACAGAGCTCAGAGACAGCACCCAGGCACTGAGTTCAAGCCCCATGACTAACCAAAAAAAAAAGTTTGTGTATGCTTTTACTTATGGCAAAAAGCCAGAACTGGAGATATGAGCTCAAGTGGTGGAGAGCTAGCTATGAATGAAAAAGCTGAGTGAGAAAAATGAACTTTACAACTTTGGTGCTGGGTGGGGGGGTTGCGGGGGGGAGGATAGGAAGGGATGGGAAAGGGAACAAAGGAGGAGGCTACAATGCTTGATAAGAAATGTACTCATTATCTTGCCTATGTAATTGTAACCCCTCTGTACAGTATTTTCACACACAAAAAAGTAAAAGAGGCCCAGTGCCGATAGCTCACGCCTGTAATCCTAGCAACTCAGGAGGCTGAGATCTGAGGATTGTGGTTCAAAGCCAGCCCAGACAGGAAAGTCCGTGAGACTCTTGAGCTTGAAGAGCTGAGGGACAGTGCCCAGGCCCAGAGTTTAAGCCCCACGACCGACCAAAAAAAGAAAAAGTAAAAGAGAACCTTATATACTTACAAATTTTTATATCAGGAAAGAGTTTTTGTCTTGACTAGAACTTTACTTCTCCAATGAATAAGATAATAATGAAAATAATAAGTATCATGCAGAAATTATATACAAGAAAAAAATCTTAAAAGCACAGAGATCAAAAGAATTTCACTTAAATTAAATAGTGTAAAGTATATGAAGCTGTAGTATCCAAGAAAGTAAGAGCACAGTATGTGTCAATGGGCAAAGAAGACAAAACTTGCCCTTTGCATAAGACTTTACCTTTGACTTCCTTTCTAGTTCTGTTACTGATAACCTCATGGTACCCACCTTAGTACTAGGCCATACTGCTATAGAAAAAAATGATCCCAGAGTAGTTAGAAGAGAGTATAAAGCAGCTATCATTTTCTGATGCAAATGCCATAGATGTGAGCTTCATTGAGTGCAGTGATTCTTGTAACTGGACATCCATTGTGAGAACCCTAGAGGCTATGTCCACATTACATCTAGACATCCTGAGCTGGTAAGCTGGTATGGTCTTCATCTCTGCCCGTGGTGGACTTCCTTGAACACCAGCTTTAGCAACAGGGTTAAAACTGTAAGACACAGGGCTGTGGAAGGCCCTGCATTCAATCCCTATCATAGAAATAAGCAAATGAACCCACAAATAAATACTGTAAGATACATATAGAGACTGTTCTAGTCCTGCAGAGGTATCTAATCCTGATACCTCTCTCGGGTATCACAGTGAGTCTGGTGCCAAGTGTGTGGTTGGGGGTTTCTTTGGTGGTGGTATTTGGGTTTGAACCAGGTTCTTTGTAGGCAGGTACTCTTATCACTTTCAGCCACTCTCAAGCCCATTTTACTTTAGTTATATTTTGAAGTGATGGGATCTTGTATTTTCACCTGGGTTGGCCTGGACCATGATTCTCCTGTTTTTGTTTCTTGTGTAGCTGGGATGACAGGTATGCACCACCATGACCAGCTTTTGGAAGATGGGATCCTATGAGCTTTTTGCCCAAGCTGTCATTGAACTGTGATCCTCCCAATTTCTGCCTCCCTGTAGCTTGGATTATGGGTGTTAGCCACTGTGCTTAGCTCCAATTTATATACAGATACACACAGACACCAACACACATACAACTTAGTAATTCATATAAGTACTAGAAATTTCCAGTCCCAGTTTTTAATGATTCTTGGACCAAATGAGCATGCAGTGGTTTAATCATGGTTTGGGATCTTGACAAATGTTTTGCTCAAGTTTTGGGGACCTTTTTTTTTTTTTTGTGGTTGGTCATGGGGCTTGAACTCTGGGCTTGGGCGCTGTCCTTGCTCTCTTCAGCTCAAGGCGAGCACTCTACCGCTTAAGCCACAGGGCCACTTCCAGTTTTCTAGTGGTTTATTGGAGATAGGAGTCTCACAGACTTTCCTGCCCAGGCTGGCTTTGAACCGAGATCCTCAGATCTCAGCCTCCTGAGAAGCTAGGATTACAGGCGTTAGCCACCAGCACCCGGCTCTCATTTCTTAGATCATAGATTTCACAAGTTGCTTACTATTTTGGTTTTCTTTTCTATAGAGTTGATCCTTTATTTGAGATGTGTGAAAAGTTTTTACAGGAAGTGGACTTTTTTCAGAGGTAAGTATTTTATGATTCTTATGGCTTATTAAACCTTGGTTATGCAGAGAGTAATGTAATAGGCACCAAGATCACAAACCAAATTATTTGATTTAGTCTATGCAGCCAAGCAGCTATCTGTGGCAGTATGCCCTAATTTGGTATTTTCTTTAGTGCTGTATAAACTTCTTTGAAGTTAGAACTTCAAAAATAAATGCACAAGTAGATAATGAAAACATCAGAAGTTGTTGGGTTTCACCACTCAATTAGGTGCAAAAAAAAAAAAGATAAGTTATAAAGAAAACTCATGCTTTCACAATGGAAAAAAATTACAACCTTTTTTTCTTTTCATTGCTGTTCAGATGCTTTCCTATTTCTCTGTAAACAACAAAGTATTTCCCCCCCCTTTTTTTTTTTTTTGGTCCCTGAGCTTTTTGCTTAAGTATAGCACTGTACTTGAACTACAGGGCCTGAACCTTGTCCCTGAACTTTTTGGCTCAAGGCTAACATTGTATCACTTGAGTTAAGAGTCTCAAGGATTTCTTTGCTTGGGCTGGTTTTGAACCATGATCCTTAGATCCCAGTCTCCTGTGTAGCTAGGGTTACAGGTGTGAACAACTAGTGCTCAACTTTGTCTTTAATTTTTTTCCTCCCCCTCCAGTCATGGGGCTTGAACTCTGGGCTCTGTCCCTCAGCTCTTCAGCTCAAGGCTCTACTACTTGAGACACAGCGCCACTTCCAGTTTTCTGGTGGTTTGTTGGAGATAAAAGTTGCAGGGACTTTCCTGCCCAGGCTGGCTTTGAACCATGATCCTCAGATCTCAGCCTCCTAAGTAGCTAGGATTACAGTCATGAGCCACCAGCACCTGGCTGTCTTTAATTCTTCAGGTGACTTTTATTCTGTAAAATGAATGTATTTCTCAATTCAGGCATCATAGATGCCTATAATCACAACCTCTTAGGAGGATGAGGCAGGAATATTACTTGAGCCCATGAACTTGACATCATGTCAGATTCCAACACAAAAGAAAAATACTCCTTTAGAGTTCATGAAATAAACTGAAAGTAAATGCAACTAGTAACTAGACCAGTGTTATGTTGGGAGTACAGGATTTTAAAATACTTACTAAGTCTGATAATCATAATTTCTACTTCACTGTCCCTGCACTCATTAATTTTTAACAAAACTGGGGTTTTTATGACTCTTTCATAGCTTCCTGTAGGGCTAGGTTGCATTATCATTCTTCACCAGGAGGTGATGCTCTTTAGTAAAGGGTTCCTGTGGACATGTAAAATACATTTATACTTCATTTTTTATTTTAGAATTCTTTCAGATTAGGAGAGTTCATTTTTTTGTTGTTGGTCGTGGGGCCTGAACTCTAGGAGTGGGCACTGTCTCAGCTCTTCATCTCAAGGCTAGTGCTTTACCACTTGAGCCACAGCGCCAACTTCCAGCATTTTCTGCTTATGTGGTGCTGAGGAATCGAACCCAGGGCCTCATGCATGCAAGGCAAGCACTCTACCACTGAGCCACCTTCCCAGCCTGAGAGTACATTTTTTTTATATAGTTGGGTTCAAGAGTTTTTTTTTTTTTTTTAAGATGACATCTCTTAGTTGCCAAAGTTCCTCGTCTGTTGTTAAGTAGAGTTACATATTCTTTCTTCATTTATCCTCTGAGGTCCTGTGCAGGTATTGCTTCTTAAGTGCAGGATTTGTTAACTTACCACCTTCTACAGAGACAAAGGGTTGTGGAGTCAAATCTAGACAGGGAATAAGCTAATTGACTTTTTCTATGTCCTTCTTGGGTGCCAGTGGCTCATACTTGTAATCCAAGCTACTCATGAGACTTAGATCAGAGGATCACAGTTCAAAACCAGTCCAGGCAGGAAGGTTCATGAAAATCTTACTTCCAGTTAACCTGTACAAAGCCAGAAGTGAGACTGTGGTTCAAGTATTGGGAGCTCCTCCTAAATCAGGGTTTGTCATATTTCTAGGGGGTCAATCCATTGTGAATGAATACATACTCAATTACTTCTTTTTATTCCTCCAGATGTTTCATTGCTGATTTGCCCCACTTGCAAGACAGCTTTGTGGACAAACTTCTGGACCTTATGCCCCGACTCATGACATCCAAACCTGCAGAAGTGGTCAAAATTCTGCAGACCATGCTGAGGCAGAGTACTTTCCTGCACCTCCCCCTTCCTGAGCAGGTTAGAGTCTATGTTGTACCTTTCTTTTCAGTATAAATCTGAGAACCACTTACCTTGGTGAGCTTCTTGATCGGTGGAGCAGCTCTTCCTCTGCTTGGCTCCTACATGATTATATATTAGATAAGAAGACTGAAAGGTAAAGATTATGTTTTGTTGCTCAAACTTGACCTGCATTTAGAATCAATGCATTTTCTTCTTGCTTGCAGATCCACAAAGCCTCAGCCACTATCATTGAGCCAGCAGGCGAGTCAGACAACCCTTTGCGGTTTACATCAGGGTTGGTGGTGGCTTTAGATGTCGATGCAACCTTGGAACATGTGCAGGATCCACAGAGCACTGTAAAGGTCCAGGTGTGTTACATTTGGGTCTGTGTGGAGTTTTTAGATTGCCCTTATGTTGAAACATTTAAGTTATTGCCCCTCTAAGTTCTGTCTGAGGCACTGAAACTGGGAAAGGAGAAGAGATGAACCTCTATAGCTCTTCCATGCTCTGCTACTGACTAGTACTACCTGAATGGAATCAGGTAGATAAAATCCCTAGCCTTAGATTCTATGCTTGACATATCAGAGTAATTGATCCTGAAATTATATAATTAAGTTTCTCAGAGTAAGAGTTCACTAAATGACAGTCCCTTTCCTTTTGTGTAAAGGGAAGTTAAGACTTAATTCTTTTCTAGCAGCATGTGTGTATGCTTGTGTGCATGTGCACACACACATGTGCCACATATATTCTAGACAGGGTGACATGTGCCTATTCTCTTCATATTCAGGAGGCTGAGAATGGGAGGATCCCAAACCAGTAGTTCAAAAACAATTTTGATAACATAGTAAGATCACATCTCAGAAAAAAAAAATCTTCCATTATACAAATTTTTTAATTTTTTTTATTGTAAAGATACTGTACAGAGTGGTTACAGTTACATGAGTAAGGTAATGAGTACCTTTCTTTTTTTTATTGTGAAAAAACTGTACAGAGGGGTTACAATTACATGGGCAAGATAATGAGTACATTTCTTATCAAGCATTGTAGCCTCCTCCTTTGTTTACCCTTCCCATCCCATCCTCCTCCCACCCCCCCTAGTACATTTCTTTTTGAGCATTGTTACCCCCTCCTTTGGTTTTCCCCACCATCCCTTCTCTCCCCACCTCCCCAGCCCCCCCCCCCCCCCCCCAGGTTGTAAAGTTCCTTTTCAACAAAATGTTTTGTACATCTCATTGTTACAATGGGTCAACCTGTATTATTGTTTCAACATTTTCATATTTCCCTTCCCCTCCCCAAATTAGAAAAATGTATATACAAGATGCAGGGCACCAGAATCAAATACAGTGAAAACGGGTTATACCATGGGGGAAGAACATACAAAAGAAACAATAGAAATCACATATTACATTAAAAACACAGCAATAAAGATAAAACCTCTTGTGTCCCTATCTTGGGGTTCATTTCACTTAGCATCATCTTATATGGTGATATGTACAGAGCTTTTGACATTTTCTGCTTGTCTGGTAAGATTATCCTAGACATATACTAGTTATTGCAAATAAGGGAAACCATGGGACCTATGTTTCCTTGGGTCTGGCTTACTTCACTTAATATAATTTTTTTGAAGTCTTTCCATTTCCTAACAAATGGGTGGTGTCATTCTTTCTGATAGAGGCATAGAATTCCACTGTGTGTGTGTGTGTGTGTGTGTGTGTGTGTGTGTGTGTGTGTGTGTGTATGTATTTATATATATATACACATACATGTGTGTATATATATGTATATATATATATATACACATACACACATATATATACACATAATGTGATTATATATTTATGTTATATATAATATATATACGATTATGTATATATAATCACATTTTCTCGATCCATTCATCTACTGAGGGGCATCTGGGTTGGTTCCATATCTTAGCCATGGTGAATAATACTGCAATAAGCATAGTTGTGCTGGTAGCTTTAGTATGGCCTTGTTTGTGATCATTTGGGTAAATGCCCAAAAGTGGGATTGCTGGGTCATAGGGGAACTCTATGTGGAATCTTTTGAGGAACCTCCATACTGCTTTCCAGAGTGGTTGAACAAGTTACACTCCCACCAACAATGCAGTAGTGTTTCTTTTTGGCCACATCACCTCCAACATCTTTTGTTAGTAAATTTCTTGATTATAGCCATTCTAACTGGGGTGAGGTGGAACCTCAATAGATGAAAACTTTAAAAACCTAAAAAAGGAAATTAAAGCAGAACTAAGGAAATGGAAAAATCTCCCATGCTCCTGGATTGGGAGGATTAACATCGTTAAAATGGCAATACTGCTAAAGGCTATCACAAATTCAGTGCGATACCTATCAATATCACAACCTCATTCTTCAATGAAATAGAAGATGCAATCCAAAAATTCATATGGAACAATGAAAGACCCTGAGAACAGTCCTTATCAGAAAGAACAGTGCTAGAGGAATATCAATAACAAATTTCAAACTCAACTTCAAAACCATAGTAAATCAAAACAGCTTGGTACTGGCACAAGAACAGACCCGAGGACCAATAGAATAGAACTGAAGACCTAGAAATGAACCCACAAACCTATAGGCTGATAAGGGAGCTAAAAATAATATAATGGAAGACAGCCAGCCTTTTCAGTAAACAGTGCTGGCAAAATTGGTTAAACACCTGTAGAAAACTAAAGCTAGATCCTTATATATCACCCTGTACCAGAATCAACTCCAAATGGATCAAAGACCTTGAAGTAAAAGCAGACACTCTGAAAACATTACAGGAAGGAATAGGAGAAACTCTAGGGCTCCTTGGCACAGGCTGAAATTTTCTTAATAAAGACCCAGAAACACAACAAATCAAAGAAAGGTTGGACAATGGCATTGCCTGAAACTGCAGAGCTTCTGCATGGCAAGGGACATAGCTAGTAAGACCAATAGAAAGCCCACAGATTGGAAGAAGATCTTCACTAGCCGTACAACAGACAAGGGCCTCATATCTGAAATATACTTAGAGGGCTGGGAAGGTGGCTCAGTGGTAGAGTGCTTGCCTTGCATGCATGACTGTGTTTGATTCCTCAGCACCACATAAGCAGAACAAGCCAGAAGTGGTGTTGTGGCTCAAGTTGTAGAGCACTAGCCTTGAGCTGAAGAGCTAAGGAACAGTACCCAGGCCCAGAGTTCAGGCCCCACGACTGACATCCCCCCCCAAATATATATAATTAAATACCCCAACAACAAATCCTCAAAGAAACAACTGCCCAATTAACAAGTAGGCTAAAGACTCAAAGAGAAGCTTCTCTGAAGAGGCAGTAAGAATGGCCAATTGACACATAAAGAAATGCTCAACTTCTCTAGCCATTATACAGATTTTAATTGAAGTCCTTTTCAGGCTGTAGATAGGTCAGCTGGCATATAAGTTTTCAGGATAGAAGTGATCCCTAGAAAGTATTTTTTTTCCAAGTCAGGTATGTTAGAGACATAACATTGCAATAGTGACACTAGTAGAGTTGGGATAGCTGGGGGCAGAATAATAGAATGACATTGATCAAGATACATTGTACTTAATTGTAGGCATCAGTAGCTCATGCTTGTGATCCTGGCTGAGATCTTAGGATCCTGTTTTGAAGCCAGTTGGGCAAACAAATAGAGAAGCTATCTTCAGTTAACTAGCAAAAACTGGAACTGGAGGTATAACTCAAGTTGTAGAGCATCAACCTTGAGCAGAAAAAGCCAAGCTAGAGTATGTAGTCCTTAGTTTAAGCCTTCATACCAGCATATACCCACCCCCAAATGCATTGTATTCATTAATTTATATGTTGAATTGAAAGTCCTTTGTATAACTACTGTATATATTTACATGCATGTGTATTTACATATCTAGACACACACATATACAAGTGTGTATGTGTGTATGTTTGCGTTTTTTTGGTGCTGGTTTTGGGGCTTGAAATCAGGGTCAGGACACTGTCCCTTAGCTTTTGTGTTCAAGCCTGGTCCTCTACCATTTGAGCTACCATTCCACTTCTGGCTTTTTGCTGGTTAGCTGTACATAAGAGTCTCACAGACTTTTCCTGCCCCAGCTGGTTTCAAACCACAATCCTTGGATCTCAGCAATCTAAGTAGCTAGGATTATAGATATGAATACCTCCACCTGGCAATTTAAAAAAATAGTTGTTTTTCGTACCAGTTCTGGGACTTGAACTCAGTGCCTGGGTGCTGTCCCTTAACTTTTGTGCTCAAGGCTAGCATTCTTCCACTTTAGCCACAACTCTAATTCCAGCTTTTTTTTGTGGTTAATTGGAGATAAGAGTCTCATAGACTTTCCTTCCCAGGCTGTCTTTGAACCATGATCCTTAGATCTCAGGTTCCTGAGTAGCTAGGATTACAGGCATGAGCCACCAGTGCCAAGCTAATTTTTTTAATTTAAAATATTTTAAAAAAAGAGACAGTAGTCAGTTGAACTCCACAGTTTAGCTTCATCTGCCACTCATCCTTCTATACATCCTACCATATATTTATTCATTGGTGCATACTCTTAAGTTTGGAGGTTAACACACTCATTTGGGAGACAGACAAATGAAAAGGCAATTAAGTAGAAAGTCAGTGATTTGACTAAGTGAAGAGTGGTGGAGGTCAAGGAAAAGGAAGACTTGGTGGGGTTGCTGGTGCATGGATAGGATCTGAAAGGATAAATACAAGCAAAGAGGGAAAGGAGATCCTCTAGGCAAAAGGGTTTGAGGAAAAGTAGAATGTGAGCACTGGCAGTAAGGACAATTGCAAGACAGAAATATAATCTGGAGCAGGCAGAGAAAGCTTCCTGGAAGAGGTAAAATGTATCAAGTTTGGAAGATGGTACCTTTGGTCATCTATGACAGTAGAAGAACAGACTGGTGTTCTAGATGCAAATCACACCTTTGTAGTTCAGAGAGAGAAGTAATCAAAGCTTGCTATGAAGTGCTAATGTGTGTGGGGTTTTTGTTTTTTTCATAATAGTTCTTTTCTCCTCAGCATTCTAACATACTGATGAGCTTATGCCTCTAATGCGAGCTACTCAGGAGGCTGAGATAGGAGGACCACAATTTGAAGCCACTCCAGGCAAGAAAGTCCTAGAAATGGTTATCTCCAATTAACCACCAAAAAGCTGGAGGTGGAGCTGTGGTTCAAGTGGTAGAGCACTAGCCTTGAGTAAAAAAGCTCAAGAATAGTGTCTGTGCCCTGAGTTCAAAGCTCCAGAGACCAAAAAGTGTTGATGAGAAGCCTTAGCCTATGGCAGTTAAATCAGAATCTTCATGGTTTACCAGTACCAGTATTCTTTTTCAGAGCTTGTACATGATTCTAGTGTGCTGATGGTGGTTCTAGTAAGAGCCACTTTCACAGTGGTGTGAAATAGTTCCCTGACCAACTAAGCATAAAGGTGATTCACAGTTCATCTGCTGAACAGTCCCCTGTGAAGTTCCTCCACTCCCTGCCCTATTTGATGCTTCTGCAGATAGAAGGTAGCATAACTCAAAATGTTCTCTCCTACACCCTGCCTACCTCCCCTGTTCTGGTCACTGCTTACTAGGAAGCATGCTGCAAAGATTGTGAGGAGATTGTGTTTGCTGGAGAATGATGGCCATGTTTTTTAAAGTAGACTCTGCAGGAACTCTATGACACTTCGGTTAGTCTGTTTCAGGCATCTGTGTTATGCCTAGTGATAAGAAGAGTTGCATTTTTCAGTTGTTGTGAAATTCAGAATATAATTTATGTTGATCACTTTCTTTTCTGACCTATTTAGGTCATATATATGTGCACATATATATAAAATATATATATTAATTTTTTTTTTTTTTTGTCTGTTGTGGGGCTTGAACTCTGGGCAAGGCTAGAGCTCTACCACTTGAGCCACAGTGCCACTTAAGCCCCTCTCTTAGGAGTGGTACAAGAACAAAGGAAAGCTTCAGCAGCAATTTCAGAAGTAAGTCTTTTCACCAAGCGCAGTTAAGTTGAGAATTCTGGGAGGCTCTGCTGCCTTTATCCTTTTTTTTTCCTATTATTATTATTTTTAAATTTTTATTATTATTTGGTACTGGGGTTTGAATCCAGTGCTTTTCTTTTGAAGCACGCCCTGAGCCCTTTTTGGAGACAGTCTTGCGGGTCTCAAGACAGGCTGGTCTCAAACTCAAACTAACTAACTCAAACTCATCTAACTTCTTCTTTAGCCTTTCCTGCCCCTCCTTTTTAACAAATGATGCTCAAAGTACTTGTCTTTAAACAGGATTTGGAAGCTGGGCCTTCTATATAGTAGGTTTGGGCTACAGAGCCTGGAGTGGAGTAAGGAGAACAATTTGCATTAGTTGATTTTTATCACTATGCCAGAATACTTGAGAAAAACTATTTATTGGAGAAGGACTTATTTCAGCTCACAGAGGTTACAGTCCAAGACTGGCTGCTGGTTCTTCTGTTGTGAGCCTGAGGTGTGCCTGAAGCATTATGACAAGAGTGCTGGTAGAACAAAGCTGCTCTTATTCTGACAGCCAAGAAGCCCTGAGAGGGAAACAGAAGATAAGGCCACACCCTACTGACTACTTCCTCTAACTAGGCCCGCCTCTTGGTATTTAACACCTCCCAGTAATAAAATCCAGTATGAGTCTTATTAATGCATTATTCCATTGGTTAGGTCAGAGCCTCAAGATCCAATTTTTTCCCCAGGCCCCAACATTTGAACACTGCATCAGGAACCAAACCTTCCACACATTTTTTTTTTTGTACATCTTAATGGATTCCATCATGACATTTTCTTTCTTTTTTTGGGTCCGGTCATGGGGCCTGAATTCTGGGCCTGGGCGCTGTCCCTCAGCTCTTCAGCTCAAGGCTAGCGCTCTACCACTTGAGCCACAGCGCCACTTCCGGCTTTTTTCTTTTTGCTTCTGTGGTGCTGAGGAATCGAACCCAGGGCCTCAGGCATGCAAGGCAAGCGCTCTACCACTGAGCCACCTTCCCAGCCCCCATCATGACATTTTCATACATGTTTATGATATACTTTAATCATATTAGTTCTTCATTACTTTCTCTTGTCCTATTCTTTCTCCAACTGATTCTTCTTCTCTTTCAAGATAGTTCGCCTTCAACTTTTTTGTTTTTATTTAAAATCTAGATTCTACTTATAAAACAAAACATGAAGTCTGGTGCCATTATTTCACATCCATAATCACAGCTACTCAGGAGGCTGAGATCTGAAGCTTGCAGTTCAAAGCCAGCCTGTGCCAGTTTTTGAATGGTTAATTGAAGATAAGAATCTCACAGAAGCTGGGCGCCTGTAATCCTAGCTACTCACAAGGCTGAGATCTGAGGATCACAGTTCAAAGCCAGCCTGGGCGGGCAGGAAAGTCCATGAGACTCTTATCTCCAATAAACCACTAGAAAACCAGAAGTGGCACTGTGGTTCAAGTGGTAGAGTGCTCACCTTGAGCTGAAGAGCTGAGGGACACCGCCCAGGCCCAGAGTTTAAGCCCCACGACCACCACCACCACCACCACCAAAAAATCTCACAGGGACTTAAAGTGCCTGGATTCACTCAGTTCTCAGCTTCCTGAGTAGCTAGGATTATAGGCATGAGCCCACTGGCATCAAGCTTCATTGCATTTCTTTTTTTTTTTTTTTGGTAGTACTGGGCTTTGTACTCAGAGGCCATGGATTTCCTAGCCAGTTGCTTTACTATTTGAGCCATACCCTCAGCCTTTAATGTACTGTAATTTTGATTTGAATTTCCCTGATGACTAAAGATGTTGAACATTTTTTCCTGTATTTATTAGCCATTTGTACTTTTTGTTGTTGTTGTTGTTGGTTGTGGGGCTTGAACTCCGGGCCAGGTCACTGTTAGCTCTTTAGCTCAAGGCTATCACTTTACCATTTGAGCTACAGCACCACTTCTGGCTTTCTGAGAGTTTATTGGAGATAAGAGTTTCACAGACTTACTGCCCAGGCTGGCTTTGAACTGCAATCCTCAGATCTCAGTCTCCTGAGTAACTAGGATTACAGGTGTGAGCCACCAGCGCCAGGCCATTTGTACTTCTTTTGAGAACTGTTCAGTTCATTTTCCCATTTATTGGTTGGATTATTTGTCTTGTTGTATAACTTTCTTAGTAGCTCTTTGTATATTCTAGATATTAATTGTAAGGTCTGCACAGGGACACCTTCCTACCTCTTGGCTAAATTTCAGCCCAGTATTTGCTACCTAAGTAACTCACCTTCCCCTCCTGCTAGGTCACATCCTGGGCTAACTCTGGTCACATGCCTCCCATCTAACCTTGAGGTCACAACCGGATCCAGTGTGGCCATACCTTTCCCCACCCCACCCCCACCTGGCCACACCTCTTCCTGTTCCTGGCTTAGATAAGTCCTGGCTCAGGAGTGGGTTGCTTCTTCCTTTTCAGCCATGCCTCTCCACCATGCACACTGGAGGCAGCAGTTCGGTAAATAAACTTCTTTTCCTGTCTGAATAGCACGTGGTGGTCTCTTCATCGGCTACCTAATAAAACCTAAATAATATACACCTTACATTAATCTTTTATCTATTAAATAGTTGGCAAAGATTTCTCTTTCTGTGGGCTATTTCTTCACTCAGGTAATTGTTTTCTCTGCTATGTTGAAGTCTTTAAAGTTGATGCAATCCCATTTGTCATGTTAGTTCTTGCTATCATTTCCTGAGCTTCTGAATCCCATTCAGGAAGGCATTGCCTAAAGCTTCAGGTCTTACATTAACTACTTTGATCTATTTTGTAATTGCTTTTGCACAACATGAGAAATAGGGATCAAACTTCAATCTCTACATGTGGATATCTAGTTTTCCCAGCACCATTAGTTGAAGAGGCTGTTTTTCTTTCCAATATTTGTTTTGGGTGTCTTTGTTGGAAATTGCATAGCTATGTCTTAATGGGCTTGATCTGTAGTAAAAATTTTTTGGTAGTATAGGGCTTTGAACTCAATGCTTTGTACTTGCTAGACAGGTGCTTTACTACTTGATCCAAGTCCTCAGTGTGTGTGTGTGTGTATGTACTCAATGCTTTGTACTTGCTAGACAGGTGCTTTACTACTTGATCCATGTCGTGTGTGTGTGTGTGTGTGTGTGTGTGTGTGTGTGTGTGTGTGTGTGTGTGTGTGTGCGTGTGTGTGTGTGTGTGTGTGTACTCAATGCTTTGTACTTGCTAGACAGGTGCTTTACTACTTGATCCATGTCCTGTGTGTGTGTGTGTATGTGTGTGTGTGTGTTTGAACTCAATGCTTTGTACTTGCTAGACAGTTGCTTTACTACTTGATCCATGTCCTCAGTGTGTGTGTGTGTGTGTGTGTGTGTGTGTGTGTGTGTGTGTGTGTGTGTATGTGTGTGTGACTTGGACTCAGTACTCACGTTCTGGGCACTGTCCCTTAGCTTTTTTTATTCAGGACTGGCATTCTACCTCTTGAGCCAAAGGACCACTTCCAACATTTTGGTAATTAATTGGAGGTAAGAGTCTCACAGAAAGGAACCTTACTGCATTGTTGGTGGGAATGTAAACCTGTTCAATCACTTTGGAAAGTAGTATGGAGGTTCCTCAAAAGAACTGCATTTTTACTTTCTGTACAACAAAAAAAGCTTGGTAAATAAAATCTTAACATTTTGGGTCAAAACAACAACAAAAAACTCCACATAGAGCTCCCCTATGACCCAGCAATCCCACTTTTGGGCATTTATCCAAATGATCAAAAACAAGACCAAACTAAACAAATTTTAAATAGGGATACAGGTGGACCCATTGCAACAACGAGATGTACAAGTCATTATGTAGAAAAACGAACTTTACAGCTTTGGGGGGGAGGGAATGGGGGGAGATGGGAGGGGTGGGAAATGGGAAGGGATGGGAAGGTGATACAAAGGAGGAGGCAACAATGCTTGATAAGAAATGTACTCATTACCTTTTTTCATGTAATTGTAACCATTCTGTACAGTATTTTCACAATTAAAAAAAAGAGTCTCACAGACTTTGCTATCTGGGCTGGCTTCTAATCATAATCCTCATATTTTAGTCTCCCGAGAAGCTAGGATTACAGGTGTGAGCCACCAGCACCTTAGTTATTTTTAAGGTAGGGTTTCACACTTATGCCTGGCACCAACCTCGGATTGGAATTCTTTTACCTGTATTCTTTCACATACCTCAGATCAAGGCTTGTGATACCATGGCTGGCTTATTTCTTGAGATGAAGTCTTTTTTTCTTTATGAAGTTTTTTTCCTGAACTATCCTTAAACTTAAATCTTTCTACTTCCACTTCTCAAAAATCTGGGAATATAAGTATTAAGCCGCTGTACCCCGCCTTTCTATAGTATAATTTGAAGTTGGATTGTGATACTTTTTTTTTTTGGTCCAGTTGTGGGGCCTGAACTCTGGGCCTGGGAGCTGTCCCTCAGCTCTTCAGCTCAAGGCTAGCGCTCTACCACTTGAGCCACAGCACCACTTCCGGCTTTTTTTTTCTGCTTATGTGGTGATGAGGAATCGAACCCAGGGCCTCATGCATGCAAGGGCAAGCGCTCTACCACTGAGCCAACTTCCCAGCCCCGGATTGTGATACTTCTAACATTATTCTTTTTTGCTCAGAATTGGTCTTTGTGTTTCCAAATGAATTATAGGATTTTTTTTCTATTTTGTGAAGAATGTCATTGAAATTTTGCCAGAGGTTGCATTGACTTTGTAACTCAATTTTAGTAATCTAGCTATTTTCACAATATTCTGATTCATGAACATGGGTCATCTTTCTATCTCCTAGCAACATATGAGCTTTGCGGGGGGACATTTCATATGCAAACATTTTATACTGTGTTATATGCACTTTTTATCTAACAGCATAAAGGAAGAAGGGTAGCCAGGTATGATGCATGTGCTCGCTGCTTGTGAAGCTGAAGTGGGAGGATTGCTTGATCTGAGATTGGGGCTGTCTATAGTAAACATCACAAGTGGGACTATGTCTGTGAATAGTCACTGAACTTTAGCCTGTCTAAGACAGCAAGACCCCATTTCCCCCCACCAAAGAAAGGGACTGGGAATGTGTCTTAGAGTGGTAAGAGAGCTTGCCTAGCATGCGTGAAGCCTTGGGTTTGATTCCTCAGTACCACATAAACAGAAAAAGCTGGAAGTGGCACTGTGGCTCAAGTGGTAGAGCTCTAACCTTGAGCACAGTACCTGGGCCCTGAGTTAAAGCCCCAGGACTGGCAAAACAACAACAATAAAAATAAAACAGGCAGGTGGCTCATGCCTGTAAACCCTAGCTAATCAGGATATTGAGATCTGAAGATTAGAGTTCAAAACCACACCAAGCATAGTACATGAGACTTTTTTGTTGTTGGTGGTGGTGGTCATGGAGCCTGAACTCTGGGCGTGGGCACTGTCCCTCAGCTCTTCAGCTCAAGGTGATAGCTCTACCACTTGAGCCACAGCACCACTTCTGGCTTTTTCTGCTTATGTGGTGCTGAGGAATCGAACCCAGGGCCTCATGCATGCAAGGCAAGCACTCTACCAACTGAGCCACCTTCCCAGCCCAGACATTCTGTTTTACCATCAGTTGAAAAAAGTGTTCACTGGACACTGTTTGTGCTGGGCTGGGGAGATGAGTGTTGGGGTGTCTACACTGTTGCTGTCCCCTCCAGAAGTAGTCTTTTATGAAATATCATCTTTAGTCTCTGATTTGGAGGTTCACGTTAGACACTACCATCAATTTTCTTAGCTCATCTATCTTCTGCTTTTAGTTATTTATTCATTTCTGTTACTTCTTAGGTTTTGTATCCTGATGGCCAGGCTCAGATGATCCACCCCAAGCCAGCAGACTTCCGGAATCCTGGCCCAGGCCGGTACCGACTCATCACTCAGGTGTACCTTTCCCATACTGCCTGGACAGGTAAAGAACCGGTAGAACAGAGTGGGCAGGACAGTATTTTCCTAGAGATCACAATAACTTTTAGCTTTTTTTTTTTTATAGTTGAATAAAAACAAAACATAATTGAATCATGAATGCTAAAAATTAAACTTGAGTCTTTAAGGGGTTCATAAGCTAAAACTGGGCACATGAGGATAACTGTGCTGTGCTGGCTGGATGAGGAACAAGATTCCATTAGAAGTCATACAGGAAGTTGTAATGAGACCGATGTCAGGTGGCCACTGACGGTCCTTTTCCAACTGCCACTGATTTGTCGGGTACCCTTGAGCAAGTAACTTTGAGTCTATTTCTCCATCTTGAGGATGAAGAAGAAAATTCTCAAACTATAAATTTGTAATGAAGATTCCTCTGGAAATTATAGTTTCATATTTCTTACAAAAAATTGAAAATCACTGTCTCTTCGTACATGCATAGTTGTTTATACTCATGAAACAAGTAAAATGTTAAGTAAGTAGTGTTAAGTTTTTAAAAAGAGGTAGACGAGTAAGACCAACACCACGCACGTGGTTTTCAGGTAAGGGGTAGGTTTATTCATCGTTCCTGCTGGCACTAGGCCATCTTGGTCCTCCACGTGGTGGATAAAGGGCTGGGAAAGAGAAAGAGCTGGGAAAGAGAAGAGAAGGGAAGAGTAGGAAAGAGCTAGAAAAGAGCCGAGAGAGTGTCTGGGCCTGGGCTAGGCCTTACTAATCTAGGGTATGGGCGGAGAAAGGTGTGGCCACATCAAATTCAGATGTGACCTCTTCCAGGTGTGCCAGTTGCCTTGGTAACGCAGGTACTGGGGGGAGACTTTGCTGTGAAGAGGGTGGAGTCTACTATCCATCCAGGAGCGGACCTTACAAGTAGATGTTCACAAAGCAACAGAGCAGTTTGTGAAAGGAGAGTAAGGTTATGTTTTTTTTTTTTTTTTAATCTGTAAGAATAAATTGAGAGAACATAAGTACAAAAGACATATTTTAAGCTTAAAAGTGTCTTTGGAAAAATTAGAGACTTAGGCTTTAGAACCTACAGGCAGTAGTGTTTCCTAAGTCACTGGTGCTGGTTTAGGAGCATGAACTCTACTAGAAAAAGTGTACATTGCCATGAACTTTGGTTTTAAAAATAGGGAATGCACTTCTTTTTGGCACTGCTGCAGGCTTCCTGCCATCATGGTTAATGTTCTTAAAACCCGCCGAACTTTCTGTAAGAAGTGTGGTAAGCACCAACCTCACAAAGTAACGTGGTACAGAAAGGGCAAGGATTCTCTGTATGTCCAAAGCAGAGTGGCTATGGCAGTCAGACTAAGCCAATTTTCTGGAAAAAAACCTAAGACTACAAAGAAGATTGTGCTGAGACTTGAATGTGTTGAGCCCAACTGCAGATCTAAGAGAGAATGCTAGCTATTATGAGATGCAAACATTTTGAATTGGGTGGAGATAAAAAGAGAAAGAGGCAGTGATCTAGTTCTTAGCTCCAACTTTTGTTATAAAGACAATAAAATCATGATGCCTAAATTCCAACTTTTGTTATGAAGCCAATAAACATGTGAGGTCAAATTCCCTTTCGGGAATTCTTTGTGAACTGCTCAAGGGAAGCACCCATGGCTCACTCCTGTAACTAGCTACTCAGGAGGCTGAGATCTGAGGGCTGGTGGTTCAAAGTTAGCCTGGGCAGAAAAGTCCATGAGACCCTTAAAATTAACCACCAGGAGAGCCAGAAGTGGAATTGTGGCCCAAGTGGTAGAGCAGTAGTCTTGAGCAAAAAATGTCAGAGACAGTGCCCATGCCTTGAGTTCAAACTCCAGGACCAGTACCAAAATAACAAAACCTATTTAATGCCATCAAAAATGTTCCCTATCTTATGAGTATTAGATGGGTCCTGATGAATCTATGGTGCTTTCAGAAGGAGGAAGTGCAGTTCTTTGACCCAGAATTTCAGCATCTCATTTCATGACTTTGATTCTTAGTATGTTTTTCCACTCCTTGGCATTAATACCACGAGAGTAAATTATTACTCCAAAGTGTATGTGTTTGAGAATGAACTCATGATTAAATCAGGGCTTCTCACATGCTAGGCAAGAAGTCTGCCACTCAGCTATACCCTAACCTCTAAAATCTTTGCTTCAGGAACCCTTTTTATAGAGAAAGTCTTGCTGTGGGGCAATATTGTTTGGGGAGGAGCTGGCTCAGGAAGAAATCAAAGCATGTTAAACCTTATATGAGCTTAAAGATCTTGAAAAGGATATTGACACCTTCTTGTTTACACAGTCAGTCATTCCCCAAACTAGAGTTAAATCTCAGCTGTCTGCTTCTGAGCACAAGATTTTTCTCTAGTAGGCCCTGTTTCTTCTTAAGTCATTTTAGTTCACTACAAGTCTTTCTTTATGCAGGGAGGAGGGCTACATATTGCCAGGCTATTCTCATTTGAGACACAGTCCTCAAGAATTTGCTTTTCAGTTAGTTACTCTCATTTAAAATGTTTTATCCTAAAAAAAAAAAAAAAGGTTTTTTTTTTTTTATCCTCAAATAGTTACCCCAGGGGTTTTTAACATGTCCTTCTATGTGTACAGTGCATCTTGATCAGTGCCACCCCCTCCAACATTCTCAACTACAAATTCCCATTTTAATTCTCTGCATCACATTTGTTCATGTTAGATGTTTTATTTGTTTCCTTGACCTTCTCTCTCATTAGAATTTAGGCTTCATTGGAGCAGAGATTATGCTGTCTTTACTTTTTTTATTTTTTTTTTATTGTGAAAATACTGTACAGAGGGGTTACAATTACATGGGCAAGATAATGAGTACATTTCTTATCAAGCATTGTAGCCTCCTCCTTTGTTTCCCCTTCCCATCCCTTCCCAGCCTCCCCCTGCCCCCCTTTACTTCTATAGCCTATGTTTCTTTTTTTACATATATACTTTTTATTGTAAAAATACTGTAGAGGAGTTACAGTTACATGAGCAAGGTAATGATTACATTTCCTATCAAGCATTGTTGCCTCCTCCTTTGTTTTTCCCCTACCATCCCTTCCCTCCCACATCCACAATTTGCTTAACATATAGTAGAAACTAGGCACCAGTGGTTCATGCCTGTAATCTTAACCTCTCAGGAGTCTGAGTTCTGAAGATCACAGTTCAAAGACTGAGCAAAAAAGTCTATGAGATTCTTATCTCAATTAACCTTAATCCCAATTAATCCTATCTCCACTTAACCTGTAAAACACTGGAAATGAAGGTGTGACTCAAGTGGTAGAAAGCAAGCCTTGAAGCAGGGTGTTGGTGGTTCATGCCTGAATCCTAGCTACTCAGGAGGCTGAGATCTGAGGATCATGGTTCAAAGCCAGCCTGGGCAGGAAAGTCTGTGAGACTCTTATCTCTAATAAACCACTAGAAAAGTGGAAGTGGTAGAGCTCAAGTGGTAGAGCGCTAGCCTTGAGCTGAAGAGCTCAGGGATGGCGCCCAAGCCCAGAGTTCAAGCCCCATGACCAACAAAAAAAAGAAAAAAGAAAGCAAGCCTTGAGTGAAAAAGCCAAGTTGAGAGCTCAAGGCCTTGAGTTCAAACCCCAGTACTGCCACACACCAAAAAAATTGGTATACAAGATTATGTAATCAAAATTCATTTAATCTTTAGACCGTGTAGTGGCAGTTTATATTTCACAGTTTAGAAATAAGCTGACCAGTAAGGTACTAAGCTAGCCCTCAGACTGCCGGGTTCTTAGGTCCCTTTTTTCACTCAACTTATTCCTTTTTGGCCTGGAATAAGAAAGTAAAAAGTCTTCTCATTTGAAATGCACTTTCACCTCTTTCTCCTAACCCAGAAGTGGAGCCTGAAGTTTATGTAGACTGTCAGCAGCTTCCTGATAAGGTTGTTCTTGTTCCTCTGAGAGGCTAGATGGTGCATATAGAGCTGGGTCACACAGGCCAGGTTTCATTCTCCTTTCCTCTGTATGAGTCTGAGGAAATTATCTTACCTTTCTCATTGTCCTAATCTATTTTTCCCTAGTACTTGAAAACACAGGGCCTTTCACTCACTAGAACTCAGGGCCTTACACTCACTCATCTTGTCAGCTTAGCTGTCACTCAACCTCTTGAGCCACGTGTCCCCTTATTTTTTTGCTGGTTATTTTGGAGATGGATTCTACCAAACTTTTCTGCCAAGGCTGCCTTGAACTGAGGTCCTCCAGATCTCAGCCTCTTGCCTTGCTAGGATAACAGATGTGAGCCACTGGTGCTTAGCAATCTTTAAGGTGGGAAAAACAATATAAACCAGAAGGTTGATAAATAAGGTTGTATGATTTGTTCCAGTTGATGAGTCTTTGTTGTGTGCTCTCTGTTCTATGGTATTGGCCTTCTTACCAAAGGCTGATTAGAGAAGGTAAGATGACCCTGTAGATCTGATTACTCCATCACCTCCCTCCAAGATTTGGCCCTCCTGAAAGTGCTGTGAGTTCCATACCTGTGGCTGTGTGGGATGGGCTAAGAGGGTGTGGTGGGATAGCTGATGCTGGTACCTGCCCTGAGTCCACCCTGTAGGAGGTTCTTCTGAATCTGATGTCAGAGCAGTGCTAGTTTGACAACAGCTACACTCATGCTGCTTTCAGGCCATGTGATATGGGGTGTGCATGCCACATGGCTGCTAAATGGGAAGGTGAGTCTGCTCAGGCTCCTGCTGATAGCTAGAATTGCTGGAATTGGTAAAGCTGCCTTAGCCTTTCATTCTTTTTTTTTTTTTTTTGCCAGTCCTAGGGCTTGAACTCAGGGCCTAGGCACTGTCCCTGAGCTTCTTTTGTTCAAGGCTAGCACTCTACTAGTTAAGCCTCAGCACTCCTTCTGTTTTTTTTTTTTGTGTGTGTATGTGGTACTGAGGAATTGAACCCAGACATCATGCATGCTAGGCAAGCACTCTACCACTAAGCCACATTCCCAGCCCTAGCCGCCGCCTTCTTCTTTTTTTTTTTTTTTTTGTCAGTCATGGGGCTTGAACTGTGGGCCTGGGCGCTGTCCCTCAGCTCTTCAGCTGAAGGCTAGCACTCTACCACTTGAGCCACAGCGTCACTTCTGGTTTTCTGAGTGGTTTATTGGAGATAAGAGTCTCCTGCCTGGGCTGGCTTTGAATTGCAATCCTCAGATCTCAGCCTCCTGAGTAGCTAGTATTACAGGCATGAGCCACCAGTGCCTGGTTAGCCTTTCATTCTTATAAACTGTTTTCTAGGAAGATGTCTGGAAATAACCAGGAATAAAACTGGTCTGTGGAAGAGCCCTGGAGCCTTTACTCAATCATTTAGAGCCCTCTAACTAGCTCCTGCTGTCTGAACTTCTTAGCCTGAGACTTATCTTTAACTCTTGAACTTTTTGTCTCAGTTGTACTAAAATAGTGAGGATATCCCAAGCTCATTCTATTTTGGCCTTTGTACCTGCTCTTAGGTTTGGCTGAAATCCTTTTCTCCTTCACAAGGGAAGCCATGTACTTAATCAATCCTCAGATCTCAGCCTTTTGAGTAGTTAAGATTATAGATATGAGCCACCAGTGCCCTGCTATAAAACTTTTTTTTTTTTTTGGTCATGGGGCTTGAACTCTGGACCTGGGTGCTGTCCATCAGCTCTTCAGCTCAAGGTTAGCCCTCTACTACTTGAACCACAGCTCCACTTACGGTTTTCTGGTGTTACTTGGAGATAAGAGTCTCATGGACTTTTCTGCCTGCATTGGCTTTGAACCGCTATCCTCTGATCTCAGCCTCCCGAGTCGCTAGAATTACAGGCATGAGCCACCAGCGCTTGGCTGTAGCTTCCATTTTTAATACTGCTTTCACTTGCTGTTTTATGTAAATTCCTAACAGCTGCCCAGTTTTGGTATGTTTTTTTTTGTCTTTTGTTTCAGAACCATGCCAGGTAGAAGTGAGACTGCTGCTGGCCTATAACTCCAATGCTCGCATTCCAAAATCCCCCTGGATCGAGGGTGGTGAGGGGTCACCACAGGTGGAAACCAGCATCGAAGGCACCATTCCCTTCAGCAAGCCTGTGAAGGTTTACATAATGCCGAAGCCTGCGAGGCGCTGACTCACAAGCAGTCTAGAAGCACCTTGGCCTAGAAGCCCTTCTTAGGTACGGTGGGCTAGAAGCCTGGAGCACTTCACCTGGAAATGGTGTGTAGCCATAAGTAACGTGGTAGCACACACAGGACATTATTTTTTTATTAGAAAACCAAAACTTTAAATTTTACAACACCTCCTCCCCATGAAATAAAGCTGAAAAAAAACACCAAGTTGTTCTTATTATTCTCAATGGTTTTATTATTCTGATCCTTAAAAATTGTGTGTGGCTAAAGTTTCAGCATTTGTAGCACAGGCTTGCTTACAGGTATGTTCTAAGGTGTGAAACACAAAGATCAACATTTCTAGCCACTTCCAAAGAACTGGTTATTTGAGCCACAATCTTGTTTCTTAGGACAAGCATCTGTTTGGCAAGGGCAACTTTAAAACTGACTTAATAGCTGTACTTTTTCAGCACTGAAAGATCCTGCAGGAACTTGGACAGCCGTTACCTTGCTGAGAGGTCTCTTCTCTAACCCAGGTGGGTTAAGGACTGAGTGAAGAGCCTGAGAATGAATCATTTCTATCCTGAGGGACATTCTTGATCTTGTTTGCCATTATCGTTAGAACCTCCTCCCTTTACTAAAGTAATATAGAAGAATCCTATTTTCCCACTGTCATGGGAAGGAGGGAGCCAGTGAGAAAAATAAAGTCATTTGTGGCTACATATCTGAAGTGTGGAGCTGTGCGTGAGTTAAGGGCAGGTGTGATGGAGCCATGACAGTGCTGCAGAGGTGAACTGTGTGGCAGGCTGTACCGTGTGCTCTCCTGTCATTTAATCTTTACAGAAGGTGAATGAGGCTGAGATTAAATCACCTCTGGGAAAACTATACAGTAAGTCACGAGGCTTGTATTCATTCGAATTGAAGCAAAAGCCACCACAGAGGAAGTATATGAGTACAATGATTTGAATACTTCCCAAAGTTCATATGTCAAATTTAATTCCCAATGCAACAATGTTAGGAGATAAGACTTGAGAAGAGGTGGAGAGATTCTGAGGGCCTGGCCCCAGGAATGGATTAATGTAGTTATCAGGAGAGTGGGCTACTTGTCACAACAGATTTGGTGTAAAAGCAATTTTGGCTCTTTCTGGTACTTGCTCTTGCCCTTTCTTGCCCTTCTGCCTTCTGCCATAGAATGATAAAGAATGAAGATCCTTGTCAAATGCCAGCAGAGCCATGATCTTGAACTACCGAGCCTCTGGAATTGCAAGCCAAATAAATTTCTGTTCATTATAAACTGCCTCTTTTCAGGTATTGTTATAACAGCAGATAAAGATAATAGCCGGCATCAGCTCTCTGTGCCTCAGTTTCCCCATCTATAAAATAGAGGTTATATGTTAAGGATTATTGAATGGGAAGGATTAAACAGTGCTTTTTAGAATCTGAATTTGCAGCCATTCTTGATCATATTTGGTATTTAGAGAGCTTTTAAAAATACTAGCAGTTTAAGGATTCAGGTGGACCTGTTGCAACAATGAGAAGTACAAAATGTCATGTCAAAACCAGCTTTACAATGTCGGTGTGGGGGGCGGGGTATGATTGGGTGGGGGGGAGGGGGGAGGCTGGGAAGGGAGGTGAAGGGTAAACAAAGGAGGAGGCTGCAATGCTTGGTAAGAAATGTGTGCATTATCCTGCCCATGTAATTGTAACCCCTCTGTACAGTATGTTCTCAAATAAAATAAAACTTAAAAAAAAAATACTAGCAGATTGTAACTTCTGATTTTATGTGCTTACTATGTGACGACAGTGTAAGCCCATAACATTAGTTAAATTAGTCCTCACAACCACTCTATGAACTGCACATCATTGTCTTCATTTGAAAAATATAACAAAGTCTAGAGAAATGATACCTGAACCCAGACAGGCAGTCTTGTCTCCAAGAGGTTATAACTGCTGTAGAGGACAAGGAGAAAAATCATCTCTAAAGAACAGAGCTTTCTAGTATGCTCAGTTTAATGCATCTCAAAGATGGGTCATTAATGTGTTCTCATGTGTCAGGGCAACAAGATGCTCAAAAGGTGCCAGCCTTAGAGATAAAGGAAGCTGGAAGCAGGCTGAATCACAACCCAGCTCTGACCTAACGGCCATTGCTGACAGCCTGGAGCATTAATGCAGACTCTTGCCTACTGACTGAACTCATGATGCTGTAACTGTGGAAACCCTTAAGGGAAGAATAACCTATGCACGGTTCAGATTCTGTACTCTTTTTATAAAAATCCTTCCAGCCGGGCGCTGGTGGCTCATGCCTGTAATACTAGCTACTCAGGAGGCTAAGATCTGAGGATTGCCATTCAAAGCCAGCCCAGGCAGGAAAGCCAGTGAGACTCTTATCTCCAGTTAACCACCAGAAAACCAGAAGTGGTCTGTGGCTCAAGTGGTAGAACACTTGCCTTGAGCTGAAGAGCTGAGGGACAGCACCCAGGCCCAGAGTTCAAGACTCATGACCAACAAAAAAAAAAAATTGGAGATAGTAAAACTGGGGATAAGCTGGAAATTTTTTTTTTTTTGGTCTGTCATGGGACTTGAACTCTGGGCCTGGGTGCTGTCCCTCAGCTCAAGGCTAGCGCTCTACCATTTGAGCCACAAGCACCACTTCTGATTTTCTGGTGGTTTATTGGAGATAAGAGTCTCACAGACTTTCCTGCCCGGAATGGCTTTGAAATGCAATTCTCAGATCTCAGCTTCCTGAGTAGCTAGGATTACCGGTGTGAGCCACCGGCACCGTATCCCCAATTTTGTCTTTCTGCAGGGACAAAGCCAAGACTTCATTGTTTGGTAAAACCCAAAATATATTAAAAAAAAAAAACAAAAACCCAAAATGTAGTACAAGAGGTGGATATATATTATGGGGTAGGTTTTGACTTGGTATTAGAATAAAATTTTCAAAGTTACAAATCTAGTGGACTGCACTAAGAGCTATGGAATTTGCCACGCTGGATGCATCTGAACAGAGGTGGAGCAAATCCTGACAAGTCTGTGGTGAGGAATTCACTTCTCATCTGAGGGGTAAGCTGTCTTTTAAATTCCTTGTTCTCAACGTTCTGTAAAATAGGGTAAGTTTTACTTTTTTCTACATTTGTTTCCACACTTTGTATTATTGAAAGGAACATGAGGAATCCTCCACTGAGACACTAAGAGGTGTAAGCCCAGAGATGGGGTTAGTGATAAACCAGGCCTCCTGCTTTCTAATGTAGTACAGTTTTCATAACCAGGGTCTGTTCTAGTAAGTGGTCTAGCACACACTAGCCATGAGAGCACTGGAGTTTATCTGCATTCTTTACACAAACAGCCATTTTGTCTTTTTTTCCAATGTCAGTCCAGGAGCTTAAACTCAGGGCCTGGGGTGATGTCTCTTAGCTTTTTTACTCGTCTTGACTCTTGAACTACAGCTCTGGCCTTTTACTGGTTAATTGGAGATAAAGTATCATGGGCTTTCCTGTCTTGGCTGGCTTTGAACTGTGATCCTCACATTTCAGCCTCCTGAATAGCTAGGAGTACAGATGTAAGCTGCCATGTCTAACTCATCCTGTCTCCTTTAGATTCTGCTTCTGTAATGTTTCTTGGCTCAGTTTTCTGCTCGTTGTACTTACTGTTTTCTTAGGCAGCCACCATTGCCTCTCAAGTGTGACATTTGTCTCCTCTTTATGGTCTCCTTGCTTCAATCTTGCTCTTTCCAGTCTATGTTTCACATAGCTGTCAAGAGCAACTTTTCCAAAGCCCAGGTCTGATCACACCATTCTCCTGCGTCTGACCCTTTAAGTGTGTCACTACTGACACTAGGGTAAAGAGCATCCTGTTCTGGATGGCTGCCCACCTCTTCTTTGTGCCCAGCCTCATGCTGCATCCCACTTGCTCTGTGTCATTCCCCCTCTCCTCTCTAGGCCTTTGGAATTGAAGAGATTTGGAATGTGCTCTTTGGTCTCTCTAGTAGATCCTTTTGTCTAGTTCTTGCCTCATTCTAGAACCCACCCATGTTCTCTAGGGGCATGGAACAGTCCCTGTGTTCCCATGGCCTCCTGTACTTTCTCCATGCATAGTATTCTATCATTGTTCTGCACATTCATGATTACAAATTCCTAAAGAAGGCAGGCAGGATAAGTAAAGGAAGAGTGGCCTAGAGGAAGATAATAGACATAGAACAATTGGAGAGCAACTTCTCTGTCAAAAGGCTGTTACCGTTCCATTCTGCTTAATTACTTCAGTCTGTAAATGAGGGCCTGGTGATGTCAAAGCTAGGTCAACTGGAAAAGCAAAATATTTGCATTTTCTTTTTTTGTTTTAGCCAGTTGTGGGGCTTGAATTCAGGGCCTGAGTGCTGTCCCTGAGCTCTTTTGCTCAAGGCTAGCGCTCTACTACTTGAGCCACAGTGCCACTTAATGGTTTTCTGGTGGTTTATTGGAGATAAGAGTTTCACAGACTTTCCTGCCTAGGCTGGCTTTGAACTGCAATCCTCAGATCTCAGCCTCCTGAGTAGCTAGGATTACAGGTGTGAACCACTGGCACCAAGCTTTTATTTGCATTTTTATATAAAATATTAAAAAATTAAGTAACCAACTGCCTGAATAAATAAGTGGACTAAAGACTTAATTAAAGAGAGACTTCTCTGAAGAGGAAATAAGAATGGCCAATAGACACATGAAAAAATGCTCAACTTCTCTAGCCATAAAAGAAATGCAAATCAAAACAACATTGAGATACCACCTCACCCCAGTTAGAATGGCTATAATCAAGAACTCTAGTCCTAGCTACTCAGAAGGCTGAGATCTGAGGATCGAGGTTCAAAGACAGCCCGTGCAGGAAAGTCCGTGAGCTCTTATCTGCAATAAACCACTAGAAAACTGGAAGTGGCGCTGTGGCTCAAGCAGTAGAGCGCTCGCCTTGAGCTGAAGAGCGCAGGGACAGTTCTCAAGCCCAGAGTTCAAGCCCCACAACCGACCAAAAAAAAAAAAATCTAGTCACATGCTGGAGGCCAAACGGGAACCCTACTGTATTGCTGGTGGAAGTGTAAACTTGTTTAACCACTTTGGAAAACAGTATGGAGGTTCCTCAAAAGACTCCACATAGAGCTCCCCTGTGACCCAGCAATCCTACTTTTAGACATTACCCAAATGATTACAAACAAGGCCATACTAAAGCTACCAACACAACTATGTTTATCGCATTATTCTCCATAGCTAAGATATGGAACCAACCCAGATGCCCCTCAATAGATGAATGGATCAAGAAAATGTATATAAATATACAGTGGAATTCTATGCCTCCATAAGAAAGAATGACATTGTCCTCATTTGTTAGGAAATGAAAAGACTTGGGAAAAAGTTATATTAAGTGAAGTAAGCCAGGCCCAAAGAAACATAGGTCCCATGGTTTCCCTTATCTGCAATAACTAGTATACGTCTAGGACAAGCAGAAGAGGTCGATATCTATGTAGGTCCCATGGTTTCCCTTATCTGCAATAACTAGTACATGTCTAGGACAAGCAGAAGAGGTCAATATCTATGTACATATGACCATATAAGCTGATGCTAAGCAAAATGAACCCAAGATAGGGACACAGAGATTTATCTTTCTTGCTGTTCTTTTTAATGTACTAATAATGTATTTGATTCCTGTGTCCTGCATCTTGTATATACATTTTTCTAATTTGGGAAAGGGAAGCAAAATAACAAACTGCTGAAGTAAGGATACAAGATGACCCATTGTAACAACAAGATGTACAAGACACTATGTTGAAAACGAACTTTACAACTTTTGGGGGGTGGGGAGGGAGGAGTTGGGAAGGAAAGAGATGGTAGGGGAAAAACGAAGCGGTAACAATGCTCGCTAGGAAATGGACTCTACCTTGTTCATAACTGTAACTCCCCTGTACAGTATCTCATATATATATATATATACACACACTGTAACTCCCCTGTACAGTATCTCTCTCTCACACACACACACACACACACACACACATATATATATATATATACATCAGTAACCAGGTCTGAGAATGTGACTTAGTAGTAGAGTGCTTGCATAGCATGCACAAAGCCCTGGTTTTGATTCCTCAGTACTACATAAACAGAAAAAGCTGGAAGTGGAGCTGTAGCTCAAATGGTAGAGTGCTAGCCTTGAGCAAACAGAAGCTCAGGGACAGCGTCCAGACCGAGTTCAAGCCCCAGGACTGGCAAAACAAAAACAAAAAACTTAGTAACCAAATGTTAAAATTATTGAAACATGTCTCCAGCTAAATTTACACCCTCACCATCACTGATGTTTACATTACCATCACTGATGCCTATTAATCTGAGTACCTGGGCATTAAGAATGCTTATTATTTTATTTATTTATTTTTGGTCGGTTGTGGGGATTGAACTCTGGGCTGAGGCGCTGTCCCTGTGCTCTTCAGTTCAAGGCAAGTGCTCTACAGCTTGAGCCACAGCGCCACTTCGGTTTTCTAGTGGTTTATTGGACATAAGAGTCTCATGGATTTTCCTGCGTGGGCTGGCTTTGAACCACGATCTTCAGATCTCAGCCTCCTGAGTAGCTAGGATTACAGGCGTGAGCCACCAGCGGCTTATGTAGTATGTCCCTGGCACAGTCCTGGAACATCCCTATCAAGAAAATCATGAATAAATGCATGAATTCAGAGCAAACTTAGTCATGACATGCCTGCAAAAGCAAACCTTCCCAGTTTCTGAAGGGACTTTATATTTGGCTTTCACATGACTAAAGAAAGGTACATGCATATCACTGGGATGACTTGTCTTAGGAACCATTCAGGCTAGAAGAAATTAAGTGTGGGCAGATTGAAGGTTGTGCTGAATCAAACAATTTAATAATATATGGAACTAAGTATAGTCTTGTGTGAAAAAAATAGCGTCTTCCCAGGTTCTGCATCTTTCTGGCATTGACCATGTGAACCCGATTAGGAAGTAGCATTTATACAAAGTAACCTCACTGACAGATATTTCTCATTCTAGGAAGTTTGTGCATATTTTTTTTTCTTGTCCTCCTCTCTGCCTCCCTCCCTTTTCTGAGTCAGGTCTTTTTATGTAGCTCAGGCTGACCTTGAATTTGTGATCTTCCTCCCTCAGCCTCTGAATGCTGGAGATTGGCTGTGCATTACTTTACTCTGATTAATTTATCATTCATTTAGGGCTTGACACTCCTGAGTTACCATCCACTGGGGCTGTCTTGCCTTATGTTTTAAATAAATAAAATATCAATGTAGGATATTATAGAAATAGTCCTAGGGACATAGGCATTAAGAGCTTGAGGGAGGGGCTGGGAAGGTGGCTCAGTGGTACAGCGCTTTCCTTGCCTGCATGAGGCTCTGGGTTCGATTCCTCAGCATCACATAAGCAAAAAACAAAAAGCCAGAAGTGGTGCTGTGGCTGAAGTGGTAGAGCGCTAGCCTTGAGCTGAAGAGCTGAGGGACAGCGCCCAGCCCCAGAGTTCAGGCCCCACGACTGGACCCCAAAAAGAAAAAAAGAGCTTGAGGGAACAGATCTAGAAAGAGCTTGTCATCTCACTAATGCAGAAAGAGTTGTATGAAGGGCACTAAGCAAGACTTCCCCAGATTCTCTGCATAGAACTCATTCCTGGGGTTTGGAGCCAACAGGTCTATTGCTAGAAAGAGATCAAAACACAGTGTTGAGTATACTAAGTTTGGCTCTGCTGCCTGCTGGGTGAAGGTGGAAAATACCTTCACTTTCCATTCTGATTGTCTTAGTTCCTCCCTTCTTGCCAAGCCACATCTTAAGTTGCTGTCTGGTCTATGGCCCAGTCACCGGGGCCAACCAGATGGAAGGATCACATAGAGCAAAAACCAGCCTTCTAAGGCTGTTGCTTCCACAACAGCAAGGGTAGAACAATTAGTTAAAGCTGTGATAACATACCAAGGAAATGTCCACCTCAAGTGGTTTCCAAGTAAATGTTTGTTCAGTGAATGAGTGTACATTTTCATTCTTTGAAGACTCAGCCTAAGTGTCATATTCTTGGTATCTTTCCTAATTACCTTTCTATCCTGAAAGGATACATTACTTTTTATTTATACCACCACTGAACCTTGTAAGTATTATTAAAGTACTATGTCATTGTCTGTTTCATCCACATAACTCCTAAGATCAGGTACTATAACTTAAAACACCCTGTAGTCCCAAGATCCAGCAACAACCAGATAAGAACATTAGCAGTACAGTCTCGGTAAATGAGCATGAAAGAGACTTGCTGAATCAACTAATGCGATCATTCCTTTGGGCCCTAACTTTCTATGAATCTGTGAAATAATGAGATGCTATAAACAGAGCGATAAAACGAAACTCGTCAGTTTATACAGTAACTGTTAATGGAAGCATAATAGCAACAATGCTTTCCATTTATTGAGTCCTAAATGCCAGACTGTGAGCTCAGACTGAATTACCTCATTAATACCTGCAGTGATTCCAGTTACTAATATTAATATGTCTGAAAGGTTAAATAAATGGCCAAGCAGTGAAGTAGTACAGAACTAAAGTTCAAACTCAAGGCTATTGGACATCAAAGTCATACTCAACGCTCTTCAGAGGCAAAATATAAAAGTGTGATAGATGGCAGTTTAAAAGTTCTGTCTTTTTTTTTTTGGTCATGGGGCTTGAACTCTGGGCGCTGTCCCTCAGCTCTTCAGCTCAAGGTGATAGCTCTACCACTTGAGCCACAATGCCAGTTCCACACTGAGGAATCGAACCCAGGGCCAGATGCATGCGAGGCAAGTACTCTACCACTAAGCCACCTTCTCAGCCCTTCTCTCAATCTTTTCCAAGGCTTTACATGGGCCACTTGGGTATATAATAGAAGGAAAACCACAGAGTCAGCAGGGACCTTTAAAGGACATCCAGTCCAGCCCAACATAGCACAACCACAGGATGTCAGAACTGTGTGGCTCAGGTTTCAGGGATAGTTAGTAGAGGAGCATGCCTAGAACCCAATGAGGATATACTCCTACTGTCACTGTGGCTCAACTGCTCCCTCGTTTTACTCTTCATAAGCCATTTTCAATACTCTCCATCACTTCTGCCTTCTTACTTACTCTATTTTCCTTCCTGACTTCATAAACAGCACATATTTGATTTGTTGCCTTATCTTCCTTACTAGAAATATAAGCTTCCTAAAAACAAGACAACATTTTCAGGCATAAAAGTATTCTAAAAAGTTAGTTGGCTTGATGGTCAACTACCATGTGATTTTAGTGCACTGAATTTTCTTTGGCCTTCAAGGTATAGCCTTTACTTTTGTCTGAAATTTCTGATTTTGCCAGCCTGTATAGAAGTTTCAGGGAGTTTATGTGCTTGCTGATTTTTAGTAACTACAAGGACAGGGGCCTTGCCTTAGCCATTCATGTATCTCATTAGCCTGACACAGGATTTGACACAAGCTGGTGTTTAAAAAACAAAACAGAAAACCACACATACACACACAAAACACAAAGAGAAGCAGGGCACAGATGGCTTATGCTTATAACCCTAACTCCTCAGAGGCCGAGATCTGAGGACCAAAATTTGAAGCCAGCTTGGACAGAAAAGTCTATGAAACTCATCTCCAGTTAACCAGCAAAAAGCTGGAAGTGGAGGGGTAGGAAAGCACCAGACTTGAAAAGAAAAAGCCAATTGAAAGTGGGAGATCCTGAGTTCAAGCCTCAGGACCTGCACCAAAAATAAATAAAAGTTTAAAAATGCAAAGGGGAAGCTAGGTACTGGTGGCTCACACCTGTAATCCTAGCTACTCAAGCGGCTGAGATCTGAGGATCATGGTTCAAAGCCAGCTGGCACGGGAAAGCCCCTAAGATTCTCATCTCCAGTTAGCCACCAGAAAAGCCAATAGTGAAGCTGTGGCCCAGGTGGTAGAGCACTAGCCTTGAACATAAAAGCTTAAGGACAGTGCAAAAGCCCTGAATTCAACCCCCAGGACAAGGACCAAAAAAGTTGGTGTGGAGAATGTGCAGAGTGACAGTCATAAGCATCATTGCTTCATGGTTTATTCTCCTCTTAAGACTTCATCAGCAGGTGGAATGGAAGACGCCTCCCACCCTGACCCCTTTGGCAGCCAAGGCATTATACTCTTTCACTGCCCGCTCTGTCTGGAGGACCCGTACATCAATGCCTTGTTTCTCGAGGTATTCCACAGTGGATGGGGGCACCTGGAAGGAGGAAAAGAGATGACTACGTAGAACAAGCCTTCCCTCCCTCCCAGCTTAGTTCCCTGCCATAAGGCAAAAAAATGCTATAAAATTAGTAATAATTATCACTCCTAAATCACCTTGTGTGTTACCAGTCCCTAACTTGGCACTGAACCCCAATGAGTGAAAAAGGCATCTGAGGAGCTGGATGTTAACACAGTGGTAAGGTGGTAGCAATATATGAGACCCACTCAATGTGGGTGTGGAAGACCTTCTAAAGTTGCAATATAAAAATAGATATATATAATATCAGCTGTAATCATAATATCTATGCACAAAGCTCAAGTGAAATGGAAATGAGAAAAGCTTGTCTCTTGGAGCAAGGTTTTTTGGTTTTTTTTTTTGTCAGTCATGGGGCCTGAACTCTGGGGCTGGGCACTGTCCCTCAGCTCTTCAGCTCAAGGCTACCGCTCTACCACTTGAGACACAGAGCCACTTCCCGTGTTATTTATGTGGTGCTGAGGACTTGAACCCAGGGCCTCATGCACGCAAGGCAAGCACTCTACCACTGAACCACCTTCCCACCCCCTTGGAGCAAGTTTTGTATTTAAGTCCTTGCTACCAGAATAACTTGGATAATGAATTCAGTTCTGAGTCTTCTATAATTAAAGTAGGGGTACTAAATCAAGAAACAGTGTTTAATGAGACTAAGCAAGCAATAGTATGGAAAATGTCTAGCATTATACATAGTTAAAACCATGTAAATGTAAAGTTTGAGTTGGTCCAACCCAAATCTAGATGCCAACTAGTTGCCAGGTACCAACTAAAAGACTTTGACCAGCTTTAAAAAAAATTGTGCCATACTGGGGGCTTGAACTCAAGGCCTCAAGCTTTGATTTGGCTTTTTCATTCAAGACTAGCATTCTACCATTTGAGCCACCCCTCCACTTCCATTTTTTTCTAGTCCTATGTCTTGAGCTGAGGACCAGGGCACAGTCCTTGAGCTTTTTAGATTATACCACTTGAGCCACAGCTTCTTTTTTGGGGGGCGGTCCGGTCGTAGGGCCTGAACTCTGGGCCTGGGCACTGTCCCTCAGCTCTTCAGCTCAAGGCTAGTGCTCTACCACTTGAGCCACAGCGCCACTTCCGGCTTTTTTCTTTTTGCTTATGTGGTGCTGAGGAATCAAACCCAGGGCCTCAGGCATGCAAGGCAAGCACTCTACCACTGAACCACCTTCCCAGCCCTTGAGCCACAGTTTCATTTCCAGCTTGTTAAAAGTTAAAAGAGTCTCACAGACTTCCCTGCTTGGACTGGCTTTGAACTGTAATCCTCAGATCTCAGCCTCCTAAGTAGCTCAAATTATTGGTGTGAGCCACCAGTGCCTGGCCATATCCAACTTTTTTGGAGATAATTGGAGACAGGCCCCACAACCGGGCCCCCCCCCAAAAAAAAAATTACTGTAATGGAAAAAAGTAGTTTGAATTTAAAATTTTTTATTAAAGTACCATTTCTTCAGTAGGAAACAGGATTGTAAGATATCTATACAAAGAAAAGAATGAGGGGCTGGGAAGGTGGCTCAGTGGTAGAGCGCTTGCCTTGCATGCATGAGGCTCTGAGTTCAATTCCTCAGCACCACATAAGCAAAAAGAAAAAGCTGGAAGTGGCTCTGTGGCTCAAGTGGTAGAGCACTAGCCTTGAGCTGAAGAACTAAAGGACAGCGCCCAGGCCCAGAGTTTAGGTCCCACAACCAGAAAAACAAAAACAAAACAAAACAAAAAACAAAGAAAAGAATGAGGTAGAGCTCTGTATACTTCTGTGAAAAGGCATCTGTAACAAGTAGAGGGGAAAGTAAAAAACAATACATACAGTATTAGTAGTATTAGTAGTATTTATGTGGTGTGGTTGAAAGTATACATACAACCTATCTCAGCTACTTGAGAGGTCACACACACACACACACACACACACAAATGTATCTGCAGATGCAGAAAAAAAAAAACTGGAGCAGCAGAAAAAAAAAAACTGGAGCAGTATACACCAAATATTGGAGACTGGGAAGTGAGATCTTCACCTTTTTACTTTCGTATTTCTTCATTGACTGTTGAACTTTCTTTACAGTGAACATGTGTTATTTATTAAAAAAAAAAATCCCCAAAAAGGGGAAAGCATAATGTGAATGTGTCTAAGAAAAAAAAGGAAAAGGTTCTTTGAAACAGGTTATAAAAATAACAAGTAATAAAATTTACAGGACCAACTAGTCATGGGCCTCATGATGGCCTTTTCAGTCAGCAAAGACCCCATGCATGAGGGTGGTTCTATAGATTTTATCACCTTGTGACACTGTAGCTGTCTCTGTGTGTATGTACATGTTAGGTTGTTTACAGAGTGATGAAATGAACTAATGATGCACTGCTCAGAATGTATTCCTGTCATTAAGCAAGAAATGATTTTATTGGTAAGTGTGGAAGCTGAGAAGCTCTGGGGCTGAGGCATTTCTAAGAGCTAAAACAACATTCTTGGTTGGGGTGGGTCTAACCCTGATGAAGTAGAGTAAGTAAACTTTCATTCTAGGTCATCCACTGGTTCAGCAAATGAGGTACAGAGGTGAACTCCAACAAAGGACAGATCTGAACAGGTTAAGGCCCTGGACATCACCATTGTCCTCACGGGTGCTACCTGGTACCTACCTTTAAGGCCTCACTCATCCCTCTGCCAATCACTAGGGTCTGTACACCCTTCTCAGCCACTTCCTTTACATCTGCAGGCTGCACACCAGGAGAGTGCTAGATGTGGAAAGAGAAAACAAAAATACTGATCTTTCTTCACAATAGGCATTCTTAGGGGATTCATGCATTTAAGACATGCTTACTGAATTTCTCTGTAACCAAGTTATTTTTCTGAGCCCTGTGAATAACAGAGAAGATGGATATAGAGCTGCCCTGAAGGACATACAAGCCAAGTGAAAAAATATAGAAGGGTAAAAAGGAAGCTGGGTGCCGGTGGTTCATGCCTGTAATCCTAGCTATTCATGAGACCTGAGGATCATGATTTAAGACAGCCCAAACAGGAAAGCCCATGAGACTTTCCAATCTCCAATTCATCAGGAAAGAAAGAAAGGAAAGGAGGAAAGAAAGACAGGAAGACAGAAAGACAGACCCTGGAAATGTAGCTGTAACTCAAGTGGTAGCATACCAGCCTTGATTGAAAAAGCTAAGGGACAGTACCCAAGGCTTGAGTTCAAGTTTCAGTGCGCACACAGCACCCCCTCCCCCATTCCATATTTTACAAGTGGCTCTTTGAATAAATGTCAAAATCCCTGAACTGTTTTGTAAATTCCAGCTGTTTCTCTGTATTCTTTTCTCCTGTCCCAACTGCATCACACTGGCTTCTGTCAGGGCACATCCTCCCTCACCTCTGATAAGATGATGGAAATACTGAGCAAGACGAATGCATTCATAAAATGACATGTTGATTGGAATCCCTTTTGTACAATTAAAGATTATAAAGAAAATAAGATGAAAAAATCTATAGATTGGTGAAAATATCTGTACATCACATATCTGACAGTGGACTTATCGTCAGAAGATATGAAGAACTCTCACAGTATCAGACAGAAACTTCTGGCTGGAGATAACAGAACTGAAACTGAGCCATGTATTATAATCACACTGGCACGGTTTTAATAGATGCTTCATGTCTGAGATGAAGAGATGAACTGAGGGGCTAGGAAGGTGGCTCAGTGGTAGAGTGCCTGCCTTGCATGCATGAAGCCCTGGGTTCAATTCCTCAGCACCACATAAGCAGAAAAAGCTGGAAGTGGTGCTGTGGCTTAAGTGGTAGAGCGCTAGCCTTGAGCTGAAGAGCTGAGGGACAGCGCCCAGGTCCAGAGTTGAAGCCCCACAACTGAAAAAAAACTGAAAAAAAAAAAAAAAAAAAAGATGAACTGAGAGAGAATGAGTGAGTGATCAGGCTGCCCATAAAAAAAGGTAAAGGTTTTTAAGTGCACAGGTAGGATAAAGTCTGGGAATGTTTGCTGGTCCTCTACAGTTTTAAAAGGTGTTTTATTTTGTGTAAGATTCTAGCCTTGAGGAATGAGTTATCAGATTTAACAGGCACCTTTATATTTCTTTTGTTAGTCCTCTGCCATCCTACACAAACACCCCGGTCATGTGATAATGATTCTCTGTAGCTGCTAAAATACATTCATGTGAGAGAAGAAAATTCCTGTTATCATTTAAGGGCTCAGGAGATTGTTTGCCTTCTGTCCTTTTGTGGGAACCCTTTAACAGCCTCATTCTAGTTTATTTTTGGAGAGGTTCTAGGGGTGGTGTCCTAGATTTATAGTGTACCTGATTTACTGTGATGGATTAGATCTATTGGAAGAGAGAGGGGGTGGGGAAGAGACTGTATCATGCTTCAAATGGCTAAGAGGTTATGAGCTAGGGCCTCAGGAGTACTCTTTGAGCCCCAGGTAGTCTCTGATAGTCTCAAAGCAAGGAAACAACCTAGGTGTTTTTGTTGTTATTGTTGTTGTTTTATACATGTCCTGGGGCTTGAACTCTGGGCCTGGATTTTGTTTCTGAGCCTCTTTTTTTTCTTTCTTTCTTTTTTGGTCTGGGGCCTGAACTCTGGGCCTGGGCATGGTCTCTCAGCTCTTCACCTCAAGGCTAGCACTCTACCACTTGAGCCACAGCACCACTTCCAGTTTTTTCTGCTTATGTGGTGCTGAGGAATTGAACCTAGGGCTTCATGCATGCAAGGTAAGCACTCCTACCACTGAGCCACCTTCCCAGCCCGTTATACTACTTGAGTCATAGCTCCAACATCCAGCTTTTTGGTAGTTAACTGGAAATAAGAGACTTATGGACTTTCCTGACCAGGCTGGACTTTTTTTTTTTTTGCCGGTCGTGGGGCCTCAACTCTGGACCTGGGCGTTGTCCCTCAGCTCTTCAGCTCAAGGCTAGTGCTCTACCACTTGAGCCACAGCGCCACTTCCGGCTTTTTCTGCTTATGTGGTACTGAGGAATTGAACCCAGGGCCTCATGCAGGCAAGGCAAGCATTCTACGACTGAGCCACCTTCCCAGTCTTTGAATTGAGATCCTCAGATCTCAGCCTCCTAAGGAGCTGGGATTACAGGCATGAGCTACTACAACCCAGCTTAAGAATATAGTTTTTAAAATGGGCAAAATAGGGCTGGGAAGGTGGCTCAGTGGTAGAGTGCTTGCCTTGCATGCCTGAGGCCCTGGGTTCGATTCCTCAGCACCACATAAGCAAAAAAGAAAAAAACTCGGAAGTGGCACTGTGGCTCAAGTGGTAGAGCGCTAGCCTTGAGCTGAAGAGCTGAGGGACAGCGCCCAGGCCCAGAGTTCAGGCCCCATGACCGGACTCAAAAAATAAAAATAAAAAATAAAATAAAATGGGCAAAATATTTAGCACTTTATCAGAGAAGATTATATGGATGGTTAATATACACTTGAAAAGAATCAATATCATTCATCACTATGGAAATGCAGATTAAAAGCACAATGAGGTATCAAATGCCAGAGAGGAATTTGCTTAAGACACTGAATCTCTCATATACTGCTAGTGGTAGGGAAAAATATAGAGCTACCCTGGGAAATAGTTTGGCAGTCTGTCATAAAGATAAACATATTTATCATGCAACTCAGAAATCATACCTCCTGGATATTTATCCTAAAGAAATTAAAACTTGTATTCACACAAAAGCTTTTAAGTGAATGTTCTCAGGAGCTTTACTTATAATAGCCTAAAACTGGAAATAACTCAAATGCTCATCAACTGGTAAGTAGGCAAACAGATTGTGTTATATTCAATAGTGGAATATTACTCATCAGTATAAATGAATAATCTAAGGATGTATGTGGAAACATGGATGAACCTAACTATATACCAAGTGAAAAACACAAATCTGAAAACGTTACATACCTTATTACCCAAATAAGTTATATTAGATAATGGTATCTGTTAATTTCCTTATTTTGATCATTGTGATTATGATACTGTCCTTTTTTTGATATACATAGTTATTTAAAAGTAAAGGCATATAGTATTTTCAATGTTCTCTAGAGTTTTGCCAAAAGGGAGAAAAAGGTGGGGAGGGACAATACAAAACGGATGGTCCAGGTAGAGTGCTTGCCTTGCATGCATGAGGCCCTGGGTTCGATTCCTCAGCACCACATAAGCAAAAAGAAAAAAGCCGGAAGTGGCGCTGTGGCTCAAGTGGTAGAGCACTAGCCTTGAGCTGAAGAGCTGAGGGACAGCACCCAGGCCCAGAGTTCAGGCCCCACGACTGGACCCAAAAAAAAAAAAAAAAAACAGATGGTCCAGGAGGTGCAAATTGATTTCCAGGTCCTACTTGTCACTCTCCTGAGTGGCCTTTACTTTCTCTTTACTAAACTCCTTACAGCTATGAAAAAAGAGTTTAGATAAACATTTTTATCTCTAAATGAAGAAAATGATTAAAAAATAAAATATCTACTTCTGGATCTGGGTGAAAGATACATTAAAAACCCTTGGAGCTGGGTGCCAGTGGCTCATGCCTGTAATCCTAGATACTCAAGATGCTGAAACCTGATGACCACAGTTCAAGGCAAGCCTGAGCAGAAAAGTCTGGGAGTCCCTTATCATCAATTAATTACCAGAAAACTGGAAGTGGCACTGTGGCTCAAAGTAGTAGAAGCAAAAAAGCTCAGGGACAGCTCCCAGGTCCTGGAGTTCAAGCCCATGATGAACCAAAACAACAACAGAAACTTTGTATAGTCTTGTAATTTTTTGTAATCCTAAAATTATTTGAAAGTGAAATACATATAACTTAGTGTGTAAGCTGTATATGCAAGTTATAAATTACCCAGAAGAGACCACATCAGGCATATGCACACACCCACCTACTCCCTGATTTATTCCACCAGGGACACTGAGCTGAACAGAAGTCAGGTGGCTACATAAAGCAGAAGGGAGGAGTACATTTTTGTGGGCTTCCTATAGTCTCTCAGTTCCTCGTGGAGTGTGCAGTTGCTGGGACGTTCTTTACTAATTCAGTTGTTTGAGAAAACAAATTTGCCTTTTGTATTCATGCTTCATGACTTAGCATCTTCCTGAGGAGTTTACACTAAGGCTGTCTGCACTCATGTTTAAATATCAAAATGTGAGCTAGGTTAGAGCACCTGCATGTCAAAGGGCATCATGGGCATCAAGGTCATTCACATTTTGGGACAAGATGTAGAGCTGCTACCAGTGTGTTTGTAAAGAATATAGTGCCACTGCTCTAGCTTTATGTTTCCCACAAAGATCAGAAGAGAGTTGGGGAAATGAATTAATTAAAAAAATCTTTTTGTCAGTGCTAGATACAACCCATGGTATTGAACTTGCCAGCATTTGAGCTATGCCATAGCTCTAGATTGTTTTCTTAAATGTTTTCTAAACTTGCCAGGTACCAGTGGCTCATGCCTATAATCCTATCTGCACCCGAGGCTGAGATCTAAAGATCTTGCTTTAAAGCCAGCCCACAAGACTTCATCTCCAATTAGCCAGCTGGAATGAGCAGGCCCTCACGGACTTTCCTGCCCTGTCTGGCTTTGAACCGTGGTCCTCAGATCTCAGCATTCTGAGTAGCTAGGATTACAGGCGTGAGCCACAGGCACCCAGCTGTGGTTCACTCTTATAATCCTAGCTATTCAAGAGGTTGAGATCTGATGATTGTAGTTTAAATTCATCCCAGGTAGACAAATCCAAGAGACTCAGGTCTAATTAATCAGTTAAAATCCAGAAGTAGAGGTGTTCAAGTGGTAGCATGCCAGCTCTAAGTAGAGAAAAACTGAGTAAGAGTGGTTATATCCTGAGTTCAACTCTCAGTGCCAGCATATACACACACAAAAATCACACACACACAAATTACCTAAGCTTGTCACTTTTTAAAAGGAGAAGCAAAATACCAGAGGTGTTTTCACTCGGTCACACCTAGCTCTTAAAGACTGGAAGAACGGTGGATTAGATGCTCTTTAGTTTTCATTCTAAAGTAAGTGATCAAATCTAGGATTACCTTAAGCTAAACAAATATGATTTAAACAACTTAAATATTTTTCTAGAGATATTATCACAATTAATAGTTATTAAAATAATAGATTAGGATTGGAGAGCTTCACTTTCCTTAAACAAATGCATTTACATGAATTATTGAGTGATTCTTCATTTAATAAAGAATAGCAACTTCTCTGAACATCACTATGTTCCCTAGACTCCAAGTTCACTTTCTAGTATAATAAAATAGGCCACCAACTGCTAGAAATCAAGTGAAAGGTCCTAAGAGTGCAAAACTATGATCCTCTGGAGATTCAGAGATTGGAGACAGCCACAGATCATCAGAGTTGCTGGATCAATGGGAAGTCACGTGATGAATTTGGCCATGGCTGCTGTACTGCAGGGTGTCATGGACAGAGCAATGAAAGAAAACTGCAATGGCCTGTGGAGCCAGGCACTAGCAGTGATTATGCTCAAGTTCGTGCAGAGGCCATGATTGGAGCATCAACTGTGACTGAGGCATCTTCAGCCTGCTGGTTGCTCCTGTGCTTCTTCCAATCCGGGAAGGCACCACTAAGGCTCCTGTCCTACTGAATGTCAGATTCAGTTCCTCTTCTGTCATATAACCTCAGGTTATAAAAGCTTATTGCTCTTTCCCTTGTGGAAACATTTCCAGCTACTATACATTATATCCACTAAACCATAGGATTGCATCCCTTGTGGGCTCAGCCATTTTATGATTAATTTGAAAAGAAAACTTACCTAAATTAGAATTTCAAACAAGCATTTACTTCTGCCAAAATTAAGGGAGCATAAATGAGTAGAAGCAATACCATTAGCTGGCCATGTTGCTGACAAAAGCAGAGTGAAGGTTAAAGGCTCTCTGTGATGCTGCCTGAGTCACACTCTCATTATCACTTGTCTGAATGAACAGCCTCTTAAATGATCTCTCTGCCTCTCAGGGCAGTGGCCTCCTTGGGTGCCACAGGACCTTCTAGTAGCCTGACAAAAACCTTTGGCTTCTTTCTCTAAGTAGTTTTTAAAATGCATAAAATAATATATATAGGATTAGAAAGGAAACTGACTTTATAGAAATGACCAAATTCTTACTATTTTGGTGGTCCTGGGGTTTGAACTCAGGGCCTCACTCTTACTAGGTAACTGCTCTGTCTCTTGAGCCATTTCAAATTTAGCTATTTTGCAGATAGTGTATATCCAGTCTGACCTAATAGAAAACCTCATACTTAAACCTCTGATGTAGCTCAAATCAAGGCATGTGCCTAGGTTATTGGTTTAGATGGACTCTCACTAAATTTGTGCCTAAGCTGGGCTGGACTACAATCATTCTTATCTCTGCTTCCTGAGTAGATGGAATTACAGGTGTGAGCCACTGTATTCAGGTGAACTGAAGAAATTCTTATTCTTTTTCTGGTTGGTTGTGGGGCTTGAACTCCAGCTTGGGAACTGTCCCTGAGCTCTTTTGCTCAAAGCTAGTGCTCTACCATTTTGAGCCACATTGACACTTTTGGTTTTTAAGTTAATTGGAGATAAGAGTCTCACAGGGACTTTTCTGCCTGGATTGGCTTCAAACCACAATCCTCGGATCTCAGCCTCCTGAGCAGTAGGATTATAAGCATGAACCACCAGTGTCTGGCAATGAAATTATTTTTAAGGCTAGGGAAGTACTTCATTATTAGAGCTACTCCTAAGTACTTTCCTAGCATGTGGCCCTATATTCATTCCCAGTACCACATATATGAAATTAATGTGAGGTCTAGTAATCTATGTGGGGTATTTGGAGGGAGGGGACTAGGGTTTGAACTTATGACCTTGGCACTTTTGAAACAGCGAATTTACATATTTTCTATACTACCACAGAAGGACATTTATAAAAGTCCTACCAGCCGGGTGCCGGTGGCTCACACCTGTAACCCTAGCTACTCAGGAGGCTCAGATCTGAGGATCGCAGTTCAAAGCCAGCTGGGGCAGGGAAGTCCATGAGACCCTTATCTCTAATTAACTACCAGAAAACTGGAGGTGGCACTGTGGCTCAAGTGGCAGAGAGCTAGCCTTGGGGTGAAGAGCTCAGGGGCCGTGCCCAGGCCAAGTTCAAGCCCCACAACAACAACAACAACAACAAAAATCCTATAACCAAAGTCCTTTCCCCCTGATTCTCAGAATATTCAACTTTTCCTCTCGAATCATAACAAGCTTATAGAAACACAGGGATATAAAGACATATGAAAATTTTTAAATTTTTTAAAAGAAAAAGTATCTGTCATTACAAGTAACTGAAAACATTAGTGAAGTTGGCTGTAATCTAACTTTGACTGTTAGTATCAGTCTAAATTTTTTTTTTTAATTGTGAAAATACTGTACAGAGGGGTTACAATTACATGGGCAAGATAATGAGTACATTTCTTTTTTTTTTATAAAGATTTTTTTTTTATATTGTAAAGATACTATACAGAGGGTTACAGTTACATGAGTGAGGTAATGAGTACACTTCCTCTTGAACATTGTTACCCCCTCCATTGTTTTCCCCCTACCATCCCCTCCCTCCCTACCTTCCCCGAGGTTCTTTTTTTTTTTTTTGTGATTAAGTGATTACATAATTTCCGGAATTTCACAGTATTGTGGAATAATGATGCTCATTTAAAGTCACAAGTTCATTCTAACTTTCCTGGAGCAAACTGTCTATCACAGTCTGTAACATATAACGGTGTTCACATGTTATGCACCATACATGCAATCAGCAGCATGGGGATATTTAGTAGTGGTTCATCAGTCTAAATTTTTGAAAAACAAAAACTTACTTGATTTTCCAAAGCAATAGGCAGCTCGTAAAGTACTCCAGAATTAACAGGTCATAAAAATGGGAAAATTTTTGGTGGAAACTTAATTAACATCAACCTAATTCTCCTGCAGAAAGTTCTAAAATGCCAAGGAGAGATCCACAAGGATCTATACTAGGCTGCCTATTAGGACAGACCACTCTTAGGTCTGCTTCAGAGGTGTAAGGATATTGGCAGATGACTGTTCAAAGTAGGCCAAGAAGCCTGGAGTGAATTATTCTGGCCTTTCATGCCATGGGGCTTAAACTCAGGACCTGAGCTTTTATGCTGAAGGCTGGCCACAATTCTACTTCTAGCTTTTTGGTGGCTAATTGGAGAGAGAGTCTCACACCCCTGCCTGCCTGGGCTGGCTTTGAACTTAGGTCCTCAAATCTCAGACTTCTGAATAGCTAGAATAACAGGTATGAGCCACTGGTGCTCAGCTTTAAGACACTTTTTAAAATCTTTTAAATTGTTATTATAAAGGTGATGTACAGAGGTGTCGGAGGCATTGACTCGCAAGACCTCATCTGGGCTCCTGTGTGCCACAAGCATGCATGCTAGCATGCATTCCTCTGGGGGGTGCTGGGGGACGCCCCTTCCTCCAGGCCGGGCAAAGGTCCTGTGCCAGTGCCAGACTCAGATGATAGTTTTCGGGAAGTGCCATTCATGTTACTCCTAGTTAATTGTGTAAAACTGTGCCTCAAGATTCCTTTTGTGTTTTTTTATTTTTATTTTTCGGTCCAGTCGTGGGGCCTGAACTCTGAGCCTGGACGCTGTCCCTCAGCTCTTCAGCTCAAGGCTAGTGCTCTACCACTTGAGCCACAGCGCCACTTCTGGCTTTTTTCTTTTTGCTTATGTGGTGCTGAGGAATCGAACCCAGGGCCTCATGCATGCAAGGCAAGCGCTCTACCACTGAGCTACCTTCCCAGCCCCCCTTTTGTGTTTTTTAATGGAGCCCCACCTGCACCTTGCTTCCTCTTTTATTACCTTGAACGACTCTAATCACTGATTAAAGGTTGCTGATCGTCCACATTCCCCAAGAATTGGTTAAGGTCATCTTTCTGTCCTGTGATGATTGGCCACTGACTACAGCCTTACCCTCTATGCCCCTATGCCCGATATAAGCATATGATGTTTTAATAAACTTTATCTATACCCGCATGGTGTGGTCCGTTTCTACCTACCAGACACCGTGTTCCTGGGTCTCGCTGTGTGAACAGCAACACAGAGGTGTTACAATTACAGTAACGTAATTCAGGTAGAGTACATTTCTTTTGAGAAAGTGTCATCCATTCCCTCCTTCTCTCCCACCCACATTATATAGTTTATTTTCAACATAGTGTCTAGTGAGTACCACTGCTACATTTGTTCACCTTTTGTCTCACCATTTCTATGACACTTTATTTTTATTGTTATTATAAAGGTGATATGCTGAGGGATTACAGTTCTATAAGTCAGGGCACAATGTCACCCTTTCCCTAGCCCTCTCCCTCAAGTCACTTTGTCAGTCATGGGCTTGAACCCTGAGTCTGGGCACTGTCCCTCAGCCCTTCAACTCAAGTCTAGTGCTCTACCAGTTGGGCCACGGTGCCACTACAGGTTTTTTTGGTGGTTTACTGGAGATAAGTGTCCCATGGACTTTCCTGCCCGGGCTGGCTTTGAACCATGATCCTCAGATCTCAGCCTCCTGAGTAGTTAGGATTACACGTGTGAGCCACAGGCCCAGCTTCAAGTCACTTTTTAATACAATGCACTGACTATACACCTAGGTGTGATAAAAAAAAATGACCCTGACTTTTATTGTGTGAGTTTAGTGTGTATAGTAGTATTAGTAAAATGATTAAAAATATTTCATAAATATAATGACAGCAAATAAGTAATCATACTGATGGTTTGATAACTGAGGGTTCTCACTGTTGGAGAAGGAAGGTACAGATTGGGATGGGGGAATAAGAATACTGAAAACTGGATACTCGTGGCTCACATCTGTAATCCTAATTAGTCAGGAGGCTGAGATCTGAGGACTGAGGTTCCATGCTGCTAGTCCAGGTGGACAAATCTAAGAGACTGTTATCTCCAATTAACTAGCAGAAAGCTAGAAGTAGGGAAGCATGACCCCAGAGGTAGAATGCCAGCCATGTGCAAAAAAAGCTATGCAAGAGCATGAGGTCCTGAGTAATTAAAAAAAAAAATCTTGAGGTGTTTAACTAGTGATATCTCTATCTATCATCTATCTATCTATCATCTATCTAGATACGTATATTCTCATGGCATGGGTGCATCTACTCATTTTCTGACTCTTTATACTGAAAAGCTTTAAATGTATTGATTCCTAGCAGAAATTAGTATACCTAGTATCCAGACTGGTTTTCCCACTAGCAGGGATTCTTTTTTTTTTTTTTTTTTTTTGGGGTCCAGTCGTGGGGCCTGAACTCTGGGCCTGGGTGTTGTCCCAGGCTCTTCAGCCACAGCACCACTTCCGGCTTTTTTCTTTTTTGCTTATGTGGTGCTGAGGAATCAAACCCAGGGCCTCAGGCATGCAAGGCAAGCGCTCTACCACTGAGCCACCTTCCCAGCCCCATAGCAGGGATTCTTGAAAAAATGGCTAGATCCAGGGAAATATGTCTTGCTATGCCAGAAAGCAAGGCAATGCTCAAAAACTGATAGGAGCACGATTAAAGGACACTGGCCAACTTAAACCTCAAAAACACCAATCATGGTAAGGGATTCAAACAAATTAGAACAAGAAACAGAGTCCACAGTAATAGTAAAATGCTGAGTAGCAGAAGGGAAAGCTCTTCTTTGGAAAAGAATATTAGCTAATGAATGTAAAGAAATCATAGAAGTACAAAAACATTTTGCAACTATTATTGTAATTATTAATTCAAAATAAATTGCTGAGGAATAAGATATTGACAAAGTCTAAAATTACTTAAGATTATTTTCTGATAGAAAAATGTACCTTTATAATGGGGAAAATTTGTTGGATAACATAACCAAGTGATTGAACTTAAAAGTCATTATTGGGGGCTGGGAAGGTGGCTCAGTGGTAGAGCGCTTGCCTTGCATGCATGAGGCCCTGGGTTTGATTCCTCAGCACCACATAAGCAAAAAAAAAAAAAAAAAAGCCAGAAGTGGTGCTGTGGCTCAAGTGGTAGAGTGCTAGCCTTGAGCTGAAGAGCTGAGGGACAGCGCCCAGGCCCAGAGTTCAGGCCCCACGACCAGCAAAATAAATAAATAAATAAATAAATAAAATTATTAACTAGACAAACTGACTTTAAAGGTTTCCTTGATATAATGCACAAAAGGACTTGCACCATTTCAAAAAAACATTTTTTTTTTTAGTCAATCATAGAGCTTGAACTCAGAGCCTGGGTGCTGCTCCTTGAGCTCTTGCTCAAGGCTAGCACTTTACCACTTTGAGCCACAGTACCACTTCTGGTTTTCTGGTGGTTAACTGAAGATAAGGGTGACACAGACTTTCCTGCCCTGGCTGTCTTCAAACTATGATCCTCAGATCTCAGCCTCTCAATAGCTAGGATTACAGGCATGTGTCACCAGTGCCCGGCTCCAAAACATTATTGAGAGGCAAATAATCAGAGAAATCTAAATTATAGAACATTTTACAAATAACTGGGTTGGACACCTCAAAACTGTCTGGTTGATGCAAGGCATAATCCTAGATACTTAGGAGGCAGACAGGAAGATCACAATCTGAAGCCAACTCAGATGAGTTAGTAAGACCGTATTTCAAGAACAAGCCAGGTAATGCTGAAAGGAGTGACAGTAATCAAGATGCATTGTAAGCCAGGGATTGCTAGCTAGTCAAGGATGGTGGGATCTGAGGATCTCTCAGTTCTAAGCCAGCTAGGACAGGAAAACACATGAGACTCTCATCTCCATTTAACCACTAAAAATCTAGAAGTGAAGGTGTGGCTCAAGTGGCAGAGCACCAAAAAAAAAATGCACGTATTGATAAACAGTTTTAAAGATTTAAAGATAACTTAAAGATAATTTTTTTTTCTTTTTTTGTCAGTCCTGGGGCTACAACTAAGGGCCTGGGCAAACTGTCCCCTAAGCTTCTCTTGCTCAAGGCTAGTACTTTACCACTTGAGCCACAGCACTACTTCCAGCTTTTTCTAGTTCTGAGGAATCGAACCCGAGGCTTTATGCATGCTAGGCAAACTCTCTACCACTGAGCAATCTTTCCAGCCTCTACAGATAGGTTTTTAAAAACTGAAAAAAAAAAAAAAGAACAAATCTGGTATGGTACACACCTTTCATTTCAGCTATTGGGGAGGTGGAAGTAAGAGGATCACAGTCTAAAGTGGCCAGGGTAAAAGTATAAAACTCTATCTGAACAATTGAAAAAAAAAAAAAAAAGGAACTGGAAGTGTAGCTCAACTGTTGCATTCAACCAAGGCCCTGTATTCAAACTCCAGTACTGCCATATTAATTAGTTAATTAAGCTCCACTTAATTAATTAAGCTCTACTTGTTTAGGCCCATGGCCAACCATAACATTACCTGATCTTATACCTCTCCAGGTTTACTTCAGTGGAGGCATTTGGTTCAAGTAGGTCACAAAATATATGCCTATTACTTAGCCTTCTTTTACTCTGTCTCTGCTATATCTCCATTCCTTTCTTTTTTTAAAAAAGAATTTTATTGTTATGGTAAAGGTTACACAAATCAGGTAATAAGTACACTTTTTTTTGGATGATCTCACCCTTTCCCTCCCTCTCTCCAGTTTTTCCTTAGGCTTCCCATCTCCATTCCTTTTTAATTCCTTTTACCATTCCAAAGAATACCTGATGGAGATCTTTATAGTGGGATGTGCTTACATAGGCACAATTGTTTACTTTGCAAAACAACGTGATATTTACAAAACAATGTGGTATTACACACCTGTACTGTTTCTTTAAACTGAATGTCTTTGAAATACATAACTTGAGCTCATAAAAAGGAAAGGGAAATTTCCAGGAGCCACAAATGGAGAAAGAGTTAAAATAAAAATTGTGAACTGATACTAAGTTTACCTTCAGGCATTTATCAATCTCTGCCTTACATTTAAATTTTTTAGTGTTATTATAAAGGTGATCTACTGGGGAATTACAGTTACCTAAGTCAGGTAAAGAGTAATTTCTTTTTGGATAATGTCATGGGAAGGTGGCTCAGTGGTAGAGCGCTTGCCTTGCATGCTTGAGGCCCTGGGTTCAATTCCTCAGCTACCACATAAGCAAAAAGAAAAAAGCTGGAAGTGGCGCTGTGGCTCAGGTTGTAGAGGGCTAGCCTTGGGCTGAAGAGCTGAGGGACAGCGCCCAGGCCCAGAGTTCAGGCCCACTACCAGAACCCCCCCCCCCCCCCAAAAAAAAAAAAGGCTTGGATAATGTCATCGCTTCCCTCCCATTCCCCCGCCTCTCCCCCCCCCCCCCCCCCCGCCCCACCATCCTTACAAGTTGTATAGTTCATTTTCAACATAGTGTCTAGTGAGTAGGACAGCTGCATTTGCTCACCCTTTGTCCCTCTATTTCTGTGCCTCCTCTTACACTCCCAAGGACAGATAAACAAACAAACAACAAAAGGAAGAGAAAACAAAAACAGCAAGAAAGAAAAAACCTTGTTTCCATTTCCTAGAGTTCATTTCAATAAATATTATTTTGTATGATTAGATGCACATAGGCATTGTGCCTTCATGTTCCTCTCCTGAGTCTGTCTTACTTTTTTAATAAGCATAATTAAATTAATCACAGCAGGGGGTTAGGGGGTTTCATCATGACATTCCCTTGCATGCATGTAGTATATATACTACTATTGTATTCCCTCTCTCTATCACTCTTTTTTTTTTGTCAGTCATGGGCTTGAACTCTGGGCTTGGGCGCTATCCCTCAGCTCTTCAGCTCAAGGCGAGCGCTCTACTGCTTGAGCCACAACGCCACTTCCCATTTTCTAGTGGTTTATTGGAGATAAGAGTCTCACAGAGTTTCCTGCCCGGGCTGGCTTTGAACCTCAATCCTCAGATCTCAGCCTCCTGAGTAGCTAGGATTACAGGCAAGAGCCACCAGGGCTGGCTCTATCACTCTTTCTTATCATCTTATACACCCTTCCTCTCATTGCATTTCTTTCTTACCTCTTATTAGTTCCTCCTTCATATTTGTAACCTTGATCCCACCCTCCACAATAGCTTCCTTGCCTATGCCTATATCTCAAGTGTTCCCTTATATTTTTCTCAAGTAGTTTCAAAACTTTGGGACTTAAAGTGTTGATCTGTTCTTGTACAGAGTGAACGACAGGGATCTAGCTTCAGTTTTCTACATGTGAATATCGTTTTCCCAACAACACTTGTTAAACAGGCTGTCTTCATTCCGAGGTATGTTTTTGGTACCTTTGCCAAGGTTCACGTGGCAGTACATGCTTTGGCTTTTTTTCTGGATACTTCTAGTCTATGTTAAGCTAATGAGGTAGCTCTTCTCTTCTCTATTCTTCCATGTGTCTGTTTTTGTGCCAGTACCAAGCCGTTTTTATTACTATGGCTCAGGATAGCTTTGGTTATTCAACATCTTTTGTGTTTCCATATGAATTGCAGGATTTTTTTTTTTTATTTCTGAGAAAAATGTCACTGAAATTTGGTGAGGAATTGCATTAAATTTCCTTTGAATGTTCCATTACATGTTCTTTCAGTAGTAGGGCCGTTTTAGGCATTCGTTCTGCCAATCCCTGAATACGAAAGGTCTTTCCATCTTCTAATGTTTTCTACAATTTCTTTGGTTAGTTCTAGATTTTGGGGTTTTTTTTTTTTTTTTTTTTTGGGTCCGGTTATGGGGCCCAAACTCTGGGCCTGGGCGCTGTCCCTCAGCTCTTCAGCTCAAGGCTAACGCTCTACCACTTGAGTCATAGCTCCACTTCCGGCTTTTTTTCTTTTTGCTTATGTGGTGCTGAGGAATCGAACCCCGGGCCTCAAGCATGCAAGGCAAGCACTCTACCACTGAGCCAACTTCCCAGCCCCTAATTCTAGATGTTGAACACAGGGTCTTGTACTTGGTAGTTAAGCACTACTACTTGATCTATTCCTCTGGTCCTTTTTGCTTTCTTTTTTCAGGTAGGCCTTGCATTTTTGCCAAGGCTAGTCCTAGACTGCAGTCCTCCTAAGTATGCTTCTTGCATAGATGGGATTTCAGGCATGAATTCCAGCTTGCTGGTAGAGATGGACTATAACATTTTACCTGGACTGGCTTCAAACTCTGATACTTCAAATGGCCAGTTTTGTTTTTTATTTATTTTATGTTTTGTGGCTGACCTGGGGCTTGAACTCAGGACCTGCAACTGTCTCTGAGTGCCTTTTGCTCAAGATTAGTGCTCTACCACTTGAGCCACAGGTCCACTTCTGGGAGTTTTATTCCACTTTTTGGCAGTTTATCGGTGATCAGAGTCTTACAGACTTTCCCACTGAATTTGCACTGTGATCCTCAGATTTCAGCCTGCTGAGTAGCTAGGATTGTAGTCATAAACAACTAGTGCCTGGCCCAATATTCTATTTTAAATATGTCAAAAATGGCTCAGTGGTAGAGTGCTTACCTTGCATGCATGAGGCCGTGGATTCAATTCCTCAGCACCACATAAGCAAAAAAGAAAAAAACCGGAAGTGGTGCTGTGGCTCAAGTGGTAGAGCACTAGCCTTGAGCTGAATCGCTGAGGGACAGCACCCAGGCCCAGAGTTCAGGCACCACAACTGGACCCCCCCCCCCCCAAAAAAAATAATAATATAAATATAAATAAATAAATATGTCAAAAGTACTAAAGGAAACAAAATCCAAACATATCCATAAAGAAATAAAAATTATTAAAAAGAATCAATTTGGGCACCGGTGGATCATACCTGTAATCCTAGCTACTCAGGAGGCTGAGATCTGAGGATTGTGTTTCCAAGCCAACCTGTGCAGGAAAGTCTGTGAGACGCTTTAATAAACTACTCAGGAGAAGCCGGAAGTGACACTGTAGCTCAAGTGGTAGAGTGCGAGCCTTGAGCATAGAGAGACATGGGGACAGTGCCCAGGCCCTGAGTTCAAGTTTACAAGACTGGCATTAAAAAAAGGGAGGGGAGAGTTTAATGGTTTAATGGTACTGTTATATTTCAGTAACATGAGATGGGAGGGGAGAGAGGAAGGGAGGGAGGGAGGGAAGAAGGGTGGGGAGAGAGAGAGAGAGAGAGAGAGAGAGAGAGAACATACTTTTTGCTTTGCTGGTGGCAATCACTTGGTCAGACTCATGTGCTATCAACCAAACACTAGCAACTTACCTCAGTTCCTGTTTCTCTCCAATCCCAATCTCGGCTACCACCTGGCCATACTTTGCAATCCTTATAGGTTCTGGTAGAGCCTTGTACTTTCATCTGTCCCCATGAGAGGGAAGCTATTTCAGGGGAGGACATAAGGAACTGAACTGAAAGCTGAAATTAAAAGAAAAAACATGCTAAATCAATTATAAAATAGGATTAAAACAGACCCAAGATACAGAGTTGGTAAGTGCAGTTATCTATGATGCAAGAAGCATCTTTCTCATTTAAATGGTGCCACGTTTCCCCTTGAAGTAGAAAAAGTATCTGTTATATTTTGAGATCTGAATCATCTAAGCATGGAAGCCAGACACTCCAATCACTTCTCATACTCCCAAGAGAATCCTCAGGATATTGTTTGAGATAAAATTAAAGGGTGGAGATTTACTTCAGCATGATGGGGGAAGAAGCTGACACATCCTCCCCCATAAGAACTGGTACAGCTGGGGAGAAAAGCTGTCAAAAACAATGATTTGTTGCTCTAGAAATAAAATTCAAGGCTCAACATAAACTGAGAAGTGCTTATTTATGTAAACCGTGAATTTCAGGTAAGAACAGTAGGTGTTTTTATTGTCCTTGTCTGGGACTATGCCAATGCCCCACCTGGATTTGCTGGCACTGAAGTGCAGTGAGGTTCAGGCTTGAGACTGAACAGCCTTGCTGCCAATGCCAGAGGGAGGAGGTGCACTAGATTTGGACCATTATCAGTTGAAAATGATCTTGTTGGCAGACAAAAGATTGGCAGACCAGGCAGGGACTTAAGAATTTCTCAGAGGTAACATAGGCATTCATAGACCTTATAAGCTCTCTATAAATCCCCAATAGGCCAGAAGCTAAGAGCTTATGCATCCAAGACCTTATAATTTACCCAAATATTCCATGCTGGTGCCTGTGCACATGCCTGAGCATGTGCACAGAGGCAAAACGGGAGGGCTTATAGGGGCCCATGAAAGGTAAAAGCCAGTAAGAGCAGGTGGAACTTTCAGTATACACCCCAGAGCACATACTGATGAAAGAAGGCATGGACAACATGAAAGTCTTGCTGGCTCAAGGTGTTTGAGTAAAATCTTAAGTGGATTTTTGGTTGAACCACTAAGCTATGTAAACACAGAGGAGACCCCTGGAAAAACAGGATTAATACAAACAAGAAAAAACAAAAACAATAGATTTCAGTGGCCACACAGTGCATGAGAGACAAAATCCACAGATTAGTGCTATGGTTTGGATGTCTGTCCTCCAGCATCCTATGGAAATGTAACTGCAAGATGTTTAATAGCTTTCAGAGGTGGGACTGGAAGAAGGGCTTAGGTTACAAGGGCACTGGCATTACTTCAGTGAGTTCTTTAGGAGCAAGCTCCTCAGGATGAGTTTGGTTCCCTTGCATCTCTCTTCCTCTTGTCCTCTCTGACCTTTCACCATGTGGCACTTTGGCCACAGGATGGTGCAGCAAGAAGATGCCTGCTATATGCTGGTTCCTTGACCTTGGACTCCACAGCTGTAGTTATCTGTGAGAAATACATTTCTTCCTTTTCACTATAAATTAACTATAATTTTCATTATAATTTCAATATAAGTGACTAGACACAAAGAACAACTTTCAAGACTTTCTATTTGTTTTATTTATTGATTTTGAAGTAGTTGGAGTTTTGAATTCAGGGCCTCATTCTGGCTAGGCAGATATGCTACCACTTAAGCCACATCCTCCTATAGTATATTATCCCAGATGTCCAATTTTCAACAAAATATTATAAAATATGTAAAGAAACTAAAAAGTGTGGCCTATACTATCACTTGAAACCCTATGTGTTATGAGATGTATCATTTATGTAATGTTTCATAGATGCTATTATAAAGGAAATATGTATAAGGAGGTTAATGAAAGCCAGGTTTAGCCAGGCATCAGTGGCTCAAACCTACAATCCTAGCTCCTCATGAGGATGAGATCTGAGGATCACAGTTATAAGTCAGTTGAGGCAGGAAAGTCTAAGTGACTCTTATGTCCAATTAACCACACACACACACACACAAAGCCAGAAGTAGAGCTAGCCTTGAGCACAAAAGCTCAGGGACAGTGCTCAGACCCTGAGGTCAAGGCCTAGGACTAGTGTGTACACACACACACACACACACACACACACACACACACACACACACACACACACACACGATGATCTCCATCAAACATCAAATTGTACCATTTTGGAGCTAAGAGGAGGATTAAGACTAATGCCAGCCAGCCTAGGCTACATAGCCAGACTCTGTCTCAAAAACAAAACAACAATGCTATTGTTTCTAACATATTTATAAGATGATTTCTTTGTTGCTTTGGTATGTCCCTCCCCCATAGTATAACCCCTTCTTTCATTGTATTTGATGTTGGTATAATTTGTGGAGGGGAAGGGAAAAAACCAATTTTTTAAATAGGGATACAGGTGGACCCATTGCAACAATGAGATGTACAAGACGTTATGTCGATAAAATGAACTTTACAACTTTGGCATGGGGGGGTGGGGGAGGGAAGATGGGAAGGGATGGGAAGGGGAAACAAAGGAGGAGGCAACAATGCTTGATAAGAAATGTACTCATTATCCTACTCATGTAACTGTAACCCCTCTGTACAGTATTTTTACAGAAATATATGAAAAAAAGCATTTAATGTAAGTATCATGTCAATGACTTGAGAAGTATATAACCTCAAATAAAGAGACATTTCAACTAAGGATCAAATGGAAATTTCACTATTATTGTTTATGGGATAGATGTGACAGGTCCTTGTCTAAACTCATGGAGAAAATTTGGTTGCCAATGCAGTGGTGTTGGAAAGTAGAATCTTTAAGTGAATTAACGTCCTTGTCCTGAGATTGACTAAGTTTTCATTAGTGCAGGTTGTTATAAAGTACATCAGCTCTTTTGTTGCCTCCTTCCTTAACATGCTAGCTGCTGGGTCTGCTTTTTCACTATATATAGGGCATCCTGTGGGACTGAGCTGTTGCCAATCCTATGCTTTCAGACTTCCAGAACCATAATCCCAAACAGCCATCTTTGCTTTATAAATTATCTAGACTAGGCTATTATATTAAGGCAACAGAATATGGAACAAGAGCCAGGCACTGCTAGCTCACACCTGTAATGCTAGCAACTCAGGAGGCTGAGGTCTGAGAGTCACGGTTCAAAGCCAGCCCAGACAGCAAAGTCGGTGAGACTTTTACCTCCAATAAACCACCAGAAAACTGAAAATGGTGCTGTGGCTCAAGTGCTAGAGCACTAGCCTTGCATGCATGAGGCCCTGGGTTCGATTCCTCAGCACCGCATAAGCAGGAAAAAAAAAAGCCGGAAGTGGCACTGTGGCTCAAGTGGTACAGTGCTAGCCTTGAGCTGAAGAGCTGAGGGACAGCGCCCAGGCCCAGAGTTTAGGCCCCATAACCGGACCCCCCCCAAAAAAAAGAAAAAGAAAAAGAATATGGAGCAAGGCAGATGGTAAAGCTCAGCAACAAATAGGTGCTTGTATTACTTGGAGTTCTCCACAGAATCAGAAGTAGGAACATATATTACAAACATATACACTAGTTTCTCAAGAAAGTGGCAAACACAATTGTAGGGGCTGACAAGTCCAAAATGAGTAGGAAATGTTGGTAGGCATTAACCACAGGGGCAGGAGTTGTTGAGAGCAGTATTTCATTTTTTTGTCGGTCATAGGGCTTGAGCTCTGGGCCTGGGCACTGTCCCTGTGCTCTTCAGCTCAAGGAGAGCATTCTATCACTTGAGCCACAGTACCACTTCCAGTTTTTTGTTTTTTTTTTTGTCGGTCGTGGGGCTTGAACTCTGGGCCTGGGCGCTGTCCCTCAGCTCTTCAGCTCAAGGCGAGCGCTCTACCACTTGAGCTACAGCGCCACTTCCGGATTTCTGGTGGTTTATTGGAGATAGGAGTCTCACGGTCTCTCCTGCCCGGGCTGGCTTTGAACCGCGATCCTCAGATCTCAGCCTCCTGAGTAGCTAGGATTACAGGCATGAGCCACCAGCGCCGGCCCACTTCCAGTTTTTTGGTGGTTAATTGGAGATAAGAGTCTCATAGACTTTCCTGCTGGCCTTGAACTGTGATCCTCAGATCTCGGCCTCCAGAATAGCTAGGATTATAGGCATGACACACCAGCGCCTTTCTTTTCCTTACCTCCCTCTCTTCCTTCCTTCCTTCCTCTTTCTTTTTGTCGGTTGTGGGCCTTAACTCCAGGCCTGGGCACTGTCCCTCAGCTCTTCAGCTCAAGGCTAGTGCTCTACCACTTGAGCCACAGCGTCACTTCCAGCTTTTTCTGCTTATGTGGTGCTGAGGAATGGAACCCAGGGCTTCATGCATGCAAGGCAAGCACTCTACCACTGAGCTACCTTCCCAGCCCCCAGTATTTCTTTTTCCTCAAGGAAAAAGGCCTTTAAACTGATTGAATGAAGTCTACTCAATGTATGAAGGATAATCTTTATAGATATATAAATATACATTACAATTGATTATAAAATGTAACCATATATACAAAATAACTTCACAGCAATACCTAGATGAGCGCTTGATGAATAACCAGACACTACAGCTAGCCAATTTGATATATAAAACTAATAGTAAACCATTCCTTGATAATTTGGTACCCGTCTCCTTAAGCTATACTTCATCTTCAATAATGATAATTACAAAGTCAGATTTTGTTTACCTAACAATACTAACAAATACAATTTTGCCAATTCAACTTTGGAATATTCATTTAAAGAATATATAACAAAGAAGGTAAGCATACTGTTTGGGATTTATGGGAGGAAGATAAAAAACTTACATGATTTTTTTTGAGGCGCTAATATTACACTAAAGAAGACATATACAAATTCTTATAATGCAAGGTAAGGTTTTTAAAACAAAGCCAGGCACAGTGGTACACACTTGTAATCCCAGCTACTTAGGAGGCAGAGATATTGTGGTTCGATGGCCAGCTGGGTAAAAAGTTAATCAGAGCCAGGCGCTGGTGGTTGGCGCCTGTAATCCTAGCTACTCAGGAGGCTGAGATCTGAGAATCAAGGTTCAAAGCCAGCCCAGGCAGGAAAGTCTGTGAGACTCTTATCTCCAATAAGCCACTAGAAAACCGCAAGTGGTGCTGTGGCTCAAGTGGTAGAGTACTCGCCTTGAGCTGAAGAGCGCAGGGACAGCGCCCAAGCCCAGAGTTCAAGCCCCACGACCAAGAAAAAAAAAATTAATGAGAAATAAGACCCTTCAATTTCAACAAATAAGCCAGTTGTAGTGGTGTATACTTGTAATCTAGCTGTGCAGAAAGTGTAGGAAAGAGGATCATGGTCTGAGGGCAGTTTCAGGCAAAAACACAAGATATCAAAAAGGTCAAGGTTAAAAAAAAATCAAGGTGCCAGCATGGTTAATTTCTGATGAGGTTTTTTTTTTTTTTTTTTCTGGCTTGCAAATAAATGCTTGCTTATTCTGTTCTTACATGACTTTTCTATTAGCACTTTTTCTTTTTTTTTGTTGGTCATGGGGCTTGAACTCTGGTCTTAGGCACTCTTCAGCTCAAGGCGAGTGCTCTACCACTAGAGCTACAGCACCACTTGCAGTTTTCTAGTGGTTTATTGGAGATAAGAGTCTCATGGACTTTCCTGCCGGGGCTGGCTTTGAACCACGATCCTCAGATCTTAGCCTCCTGAGTAACTAGGATTACAGGCATGAGCCACCGGCTCCTGGCTTACGAGCACTTTTTCTATGATACACTTTTGGTGTTTTCTTCTTCTTCTGGTAAGTACACCAGCCCTATTGGATTCGGGTCCCACCCTTATGACATCCTTTAACCATAACAACACTTCCTAAAAGAATATCTCAAATACAGTCACATTTGGGGATAGTGTTCAACATAGAAAGTGAAGGGTACTGACCAGTCCATATCAACTTCTAAGTAGGGCACAAAAGAAACCAGATTCAGGACAGTGTTGGAACTGGAAAAGAAGGAATTTAATATTTACTGTGGACCAACATATGCCAAGTAAGTCAGAGTTTTTTCTTGACACCTCCACAATTACAGTAATGAAGAAAATTTCTCCAGATTACATAGTTAATAGATAGATCAACCCAAATTTGAATCCAGCCCTGTAGAATATCCAGCTTGTGCTCTTTAACTTACTTTGCTGTTCTCCAAATTTCGCATTCAACAATTAAATAAGGAGATGCACTGAGAATTAATTACCTAGGAATTTTGTAGTAGCAAAATAATTTCCTGGAGATAAAATGCTACTGCTTTTACAAGTATGAAGGAAGTTGAGTCTGAAGTAGAAAATAAACCATAATCATATCGTATCAATATTCCTGAAGCATGGTGTGTTAAGAAGTTTAAAGTCCTGTGATAATTGTTAAATAGGACAGGCAGCACAGTTATTGACAAAAGCAGTTATGAAAGTTGCTTACAGCTTCCCAGTCTTGAAGATAGGAAGCTGTTAGCACATCCACATGCCAAGCAGAATGTAGAGAAAAAGTAGGAAGGGGCAAAGGGCATATACCAGATGCCTTTAAGAAAATTTCTTGGAAGTTTCATGTAATATTTGTTTGTAATATTTGTTTGTTATTAGAATATGGTGAGATAATCACCCTGAGATTCATGTACTGTTCATTCTAAGAGTCAATGTACCCACTTACAAATTAGGGACTCGAACGTGGGGGGAATGAATAGTATATCATGAGAAACTACCAGAATCTGATAAGTTATTCATCCCAGTAACTCAGGTTAATTTGAAAAAGTATGGATACTATTTGGTCTAGTCTGACTTAGTTCAGTAAATTCTTTTCATTTTCCTCTGTATCTCAAGATGGTTATTGATGTAGCTACATGGACTTTTCTGCTCGGGCTGGCTCAAACTATAATTATAATCAAGTGTGTTTCCTGGGGAGCCTGGCTAAGTTTTTATATAATTTGATGAGATAAAAGTCCAAATTCATTAGTTTGCAAGTAGTCTGCACATTTACTACTGTGGAAAAGACAACTATAGATTTTAATTTTATATTTTGGTAGTACTAGGGTTTGAACTCAGGACCCTGAGCTTGTTAGGCAGAAGCTCCACCACTTAAGCCAAGCTCCCTATTATGGACTTCATTGAAAGTTCTTGGCACACTGGCCTAAGCACAATTTACCATATATAGATGTGGGTTTGGTTTTGCCTCTTAATTTTATTTCACTGAACCACTTATTTATCCTTCTTGAAGAACTATGATCTTGATTAGTATAACTCTGGAATTTACCTTTTGCAGAATGTCTTTGGCAATTCTGAACTCTATGCCCACTGTGAAATTAGTTATTTGTATTTTTATTTTTGAATTATGATTATCTATGTATTCTAGGTACACATGCTTTGTGTACCTTCACTCATGTGGGCTTATGTGTGTGTACAAGTATTGGGGTTTGAACTCAGGGCTCCTCACTCTCATTTGGCTTTTTCACTCAAGGCAGGTTGGTACTCTATCGCTTGAGCTACACCTCTGCTTCTGGCTTTTTGGTGGTTAATTGAAGAGTGTCACAGACTTTTTTGGCCAGGCCAATTCATAATATTAGACATCTCAGCCTCTTGAGTAGCTGGGATTACAGGCATGAGCCACCAGTGCGTGGGTATGAGGGATGTTTTGTCATATTGTTTACAGTATCCTTTGATTCAAAAGTTCTTAAATTTTGTGAAGCATATTTTACCTATTATTTTTTCTTATTGCTGTGTCCTTGATGTCATACTTATAAAACCACTGTCTAACCCAAAGCCAGAAAGATTGATGCTTGTATTTTCTTTTAACAATTTTAGTTTTAGGTCTACATTTATGTGTCTGAACAATTTTGAATTGTTCTGCGTATGGTGTGAATGATGGAATTCACCCTAATTCTTTTGTATGTGGCACATCAGTTTTGCCAGTATTGTTTGTTAAGAAGACTACTCTTTCTTTGCTGGATGGTCTTGGTTTCCTTGTTAAAAATAATTTTCTCCATATGTATGGGTTTAAATCTTGACTCTTCATTCTATTACTTCCATTTATTAGTCAACTCAATTGTTTTTTGTTGTTGTTTTTTTTTCTTTGGTCGATCATGGGGCTTGAATTCTGGGTCTGGGTGCTGTCCCTCAGCTCTTCAGCTCAAGGTGAGCGCTCTACCGCTTGAGTCACAGCGCCACTTCCAGTTTTCTGGTGGTTAATTGGAGATAAGTATCTTATGGACTTTCCTTCCCAGGCTGGCTTTGAACCATGATCCTCAGATCTCAGCCTCCTGAGTAGCTAGGATTACAGGAGTGAACCACTGGTGCCCAGCCATGGGACTTGAACTCTGGGCCTGGGCACTGCCCCTGAGCTATTCAGTGCAAGGCTACCACACTCTACCACTTGAGCCACAGTGCCACTTCCAGTTTTCTGGTGGTTAATTGGAGATAAGAGTCTCACAGACTTTCCTGCCTAGGCTGGCTTTGAACCACGACCTTCAGATCTCAGCCTTCTGAGTAGCTAGGATTACAGACATGAGCACCGACATCCAACTTAATTGTTATAACTACTATATCTCATTTCTCATTCTGGAGGCTGGGAAGTCCAAGGTGGCCCCAGGATGTGGATGTGGTCTAGTGAGGCCTCTCTCCTTGGGTTACAGATGGCCATTTCCTGGTACATAAATGTGGAGAAAGGAAAAACTCTCTCAATCCTTCCTCTTTTTTACAACACTTTGAGCTCAGGACTGTAACTTTTAGGTAGGTGCTCTACCACTTGAGTCATGTTTCCAGCTCTTCTTGTTTTTGAAGTTGTTCTATATCTGACCTCTAAGCCAGAATTTGCCATCCTCCTGCTTCAGCCTCCTGAGTGCTGGGATTATAGGCATAAACTGGGTTCAATTCTTCTTATAAAATCAGCAATATGCCAATTTCCTCATCAAAGATAAAGAAATCCCTACACTGGCTTCACAACTAAGTTCATTTACATACGTACTTATAAAGACTACATTATCTGTAATTTTTTTTTGTCGGTCATGGGGCTTGGACTCTGGGCTTGGGCACTGTCCCTGTGCTCTTCAGCTCAAGGCAAGCACTCTGCTTGAGCCACAGAGCCACTTCCAATTTTCTGGTAGTTAATTGGAGTTAAGAGTTTCATGGACTTTCCTTCCTGGGCTAGCTTTGAACCATGATCCTCAGATCTCAGCCTCCAGAGTAGCTAGGATTACAGGCGTGAGCCACTGGCACCTGGCAGTAAATTTTTTTGATAACAAGTATAAAGATAACATGTGAGGAAGAAAGAAATAAGCATAAACTTACAACTCAGTGCTAACCAAAGCAAGACAGTGGTTTAAATCCTTAGCACCAAAGGGTAGGTGGAAAAATACATATAAATTTTACGATAAAAAAATAGACTGCTGCCAATGCAATTTGCGTATATGTAGAGATAAACCATTAAAATTTTAACACAGCATGATTATATTTGCTTAAATGTACAGATGTTACCTACGGTTAGTTTCGACAGACTTAACAAGTGAGATACAAAATACATCGACAAAGACTCCCTATCCTCCTTTTCTAATTGAAAAGAAACAATTATTTTTGTTTCTATTTGCATAGATTAGTGGAATTGTGTAGTACTTTTGTGTTTGCCTTCCTTGTTGTTGTTGGTCATGGGGCTTGAACCCTGGGCCTGAACTCTGTCCCTCAGCTCTTCAGCTCAAGGCTAGGGTCCTACCACTTGAGCCACAGAGCTGGTTTTCTGGTAGTTTATTGATAAAAGTCTCACAGACTTTCCTGCCCGGGCTGGCTTTGAATTGCGATCCTCAGATCTCAGCCTCCTGAGTAGCTAGGATTATAGGCGTGATCCACTGGCGCCCGGCTTTGCCTTCTTTTATTCAACACTTTTTTTTCCACTGCCACTGCCAATGGAGCTTGAATTCAGGGCCTTGTATGCTTGCTTGGCTTATTCGCTCAAGCCTGGCACTGTACCACTTTTGGCTTTTTGCTGGTTAACTGGAGATAAGAGTTTCTCAGATTTGTTTACACATACTGGCTTTGATGCTTGATCTTAAGATCTCTGCTTTTTTTGAATAGCTAGGGTTACAGGATTGAGTCACCAGTGCCCGACTCTCTCAACATAGTTTTAAGAGTCACCAATATTTTGTCAATAGTGTGCACAGGTATGCACGGTACTATAGTACAGTAATTCATAAATCATTTTTATTTTCTGAACATGGAAATGTTGTAAAAGGGGTTTAGAATTTCATGTATCTGTTTAAGTGTCTAATACTTCTCAATCAGAGTCACTTCTGTAACTTATCAATTCTGTTGATGGATATTTGGGTTATTAAAAATATTTTATTGTTATTACTAGGGGGTGGTACAGAAGAGTGTTATTTTTGACATTTATTTTAGAATTGTGTGCAAATATGCCATTAATTCTAACTTGTCACATTAATTAATTTTTTTCGTAAGAGGATGTGGGTATTTATCCAATAGAGCACAAACAAGGAAACACTAAAGCATTCACCATAACCATGGAACAACATGGAAAAAGTTATATTCAGTGAAGTAAGCCAGACCCAGAGAAATACAGGTTGTAGGAGCTAGGATGTGCCTATAAATCTAGAAGTAAACACACTGGGTGACACCAAAGCAGTTAACATAAGTTAATATAAGACTAAGTCAAAGCCCAACGAAGTAAGTACCAGGAAATGGATACTTGTAAAGGGGGACAAGGGAGAGAGGTAGAAGAATAAAGGGGGAATGAGTAGAATGAAGGCAAGAATGCATTGAATATACCACAGAACTGAGAAAAATAGTGGAAGGGGTGCACTGAGGGGGTGAAGGTGTTGAAAGATGACATAGATCAAGATACATTGTATAATAAAATGCTTTGTTAAATGGCAAAAACTCAATACATAACCTAAAAATTAAGAAACATGAGGCTGGGCGCCAGTGGCTCATGCCTATAATCCTAGCTACTCAGAAGGCTGAGATCTGAGGATTGAGGTTTCTAGCCAAATGGCGCAGATGGGCAGAAAAGTCCGTGAGACTGTTATCTCCAATAAACTACTTAAGAAAAAGCTGGAAGTGGTGCTGTGGCTCAAGTGGTAGAGTGCTGTAGCCTTGAACTGAAGAAAAAGGGACAGCACCCAGGCCCAGCGTTCAGGCCCCACAACCATGACCACCAGCACCAGCACCACCACAACCACCACCACCACCAACAACAAAGAAGATGTGAAATTTCAACTACCTTAAGAAATTTCTTACAAAGTTAAACTATGTGTAATTTAATGCTTAAAGGCCTCTTCATAAAAGTAGCAATACTGTAAATTAATAACAGGCTTTAAAAATAGCTTGTTTTACTACCTTCACACTTAAATCTGAGAATATATGTGTGTGTATATACTTATATTTGTGTATGTATGTGTGTATAAATATAAAACTCAGATTAGACTGTTATAACCTACAATTTCACTTGGCCCAGAAAGCCTGATATGATAAGTGGTATTTGGGTGTGTGTTGCTTATTTTCAAGAATGGACTTTGTGAAGCATGACCTGAACCTTGCTTTGTCCTAAAACATGTGTTATCTTCTGGGTGTATATAGTTTTCTGATACTCAAGAGATTTTGTTCCCATGCCAATCTGGATTAGAAAAGGCAGACATTCTAAACTCATTGTCAATCTCCTTTGAATACTAGTGCAAGCACACAGAAAAGAAAACTATAGTTTTTTTTTTAAAGCTTTCATTTCTTGTTTTAAAATATTATTTTCCAATCTCTTGGGAGAGTAGAAGGCGAGGTGCTAGAAAAGCTGAGAGCTAAAAATTCTGGGTTAAGGTTTATATGATATGTAATGAAATCTTCCTTTTGTTTGGAAGGGCCTTCCATACATACTACTTCACAAAGATCTGTACCTGTTGTGTACTTGGCTTTTAAAGTTAAGCTGTTAACTAATGATTATATAATTTTCTTTTAATTCTAGTCACATAATGGTTGCTAGAGATGCATCTGGGTCAGATTTTTCTTAAGTTGGGCTCTTTAGTTCCCCAAGGGTGAAAGATAAGTACAAAGTTCTATCAAAATGTTGGATGTCTTAATTTAGTGGTTGTTTAAGAACACCTTATTTCCCTAAAATAAAACTATTTTTGCCAAGTTTCAAAACAGTTTTTCCTTTAAAGGGCTTGCATTTTCCTCAGATTAAGAATCACTGTTTTAGGTAATAAAGTTCTCTTACATACTTTTTTTTTCTTTTGGTAACTGAGTATTCTTTCTTTCTTTTTTTTTTTGGGGGGGGGGGTCCAGTAGTGGGGCCTGAACTCTGGGCCTGGGCGCTGTCCCTCAGCTCTTCAGCTCAAGGCTAGCGCTCTACCACTTGAGCCACAGCGCCACTTCCGGCTTTTTTCTTTTTGCTTATGTGGTGCTGAGGAATCGAACCCAGGGTCTCAGGCATGCAAGGCAAGCGCTCTACCACTGAGCCACCTTCCCAGCCCTGAGTATTCTTTCTTTAGATAACAAAAATGATATGGAAAATTGTGTTTTTTTCTTGCTCACTTCCCTTTTTTACCTGCAGATCGAACAACAACAACAAAAAAACCCCACAATGTGAATTCGGAAATCGTGATATAATTATTAGCCACTATTGATCTTCCTTTAGTCCCACATTTTACTATTTCATATGATTTGAGTTGTACATCTTTTTATTTTTAGGAAGTACGTTGCGAATGTACTCTGAACATTTTGGCTCGAAGTAATAAGCTGTAGACCTTCATTCTACTGATAGGCACACCTTTGCTGGCAAAGAACCAATTTTAAAATACGACATTGTGCTAATCACTTAAGGGGTCCCCACCACGACCACCACCACATGAGGTAGGTACAACTGACACCCTATTTGCTCCAAGAAATGTCATGCAGTGATGTCATGCAGTGATGCCAGCAGGATTCAAGTGTGGCTGAATCCGAAATTCCAGCGGCTCCTCAGCATGGTGCACATTCTATTTCCCGGTGTTAGTGGTCCCCCCCTCCCTCGGGGATTCTCTCTGGGAGAATGTCACCGGCTAGCCCACGCTCCCGCCCCCCACGGAGTGGAACTCGGTCTCCCGACAAACTTTTTTGTTTGTTTGTTTGTTTTTGCTGTTCCACGGCCTCCGACCACGTTCTTCTCCTCCTCAGTGGAACTCTGCTCCAGCCCTCGCCGCTGGCGTCCACAGGGCCTCCTCCCCCTAGACGCCCGCAACCTCGATCGCCCCCCCCCTCCCCCTCCCCCCCCCCCCGCGGCCTCGGTGCCGCGGTCCCCTCCTCACCTGCTGATCCCCACGGTGCGAGGCTCGTTCTCCCGGGCTCGGGTCCCCCCCCCCCCCCCAGGCAGAGCCCGGTAGCACAGCTGCGATTCCTGGGCCCCAGCAGAGAGCTCTACCCCTCGGCATAAGTTTCGCAGATCTCCGGCACCGCTTCAGTCCCAGGCTGACCAACCGCGGGCAGCTCCTACCCTTTCCTCCCCGCGCCCTCCCCGCACCGGCGCGCTCCCACGCCCGCCAGGCCCCCCGTCTTCGTCTCCTCATACTTCCCCCTCTCTCTTTCTCGGGGCCGAGTTAGCTCCTAGATTCCCGCACCCCCCCCCCTCCCCCGTCGCCCCGAAAACTCACGCGGAGCTGCTGGTCTCAGAAATACTCTTCCCCGCCGCTCCGAGGTTTTCCTCTCTCCTCAGCGGTCCGGCTCCGGGATCTCTGCCGGCGGGCGCTCCTCCAGCGCTCCGCCTGGGAACCAGCCAGCAGCGGGCTGGACACTCCAAGCCCCGCCCGCTGCGATTCTATTGGCCGTCGTCCCCGAGAAGTCCCGCCCCTCCGGGTTGCAGCTCGCCTCCCCGCCCCGCTTCCCTTGTTTTCATTCCCCCTGTCACACGAGGCTGTGGCGGACCCGAAGTGGGAGGGGAGAAGCCCAAGAGGGGCAGGCGGTGGAAAGAGGGCGGAAAGTGAAAGGCTCAGGGCGCCTCTCTGTCCCTCGTCTGGCTGCGCTCTCGACTGCTCCGGGCCGCCGTTGTATTGTGGGATCGCGGCGCCGTCCCTGAGTCGGTCGGATCCTCAGGGGGAGGGCCCGCTCGAGAGCGCCTCCTGTCGCCCGTGAGGTTGTCCTGCCATTCCTCGGCACCCCAACTCCTCCCGCCCCCCCATCGCCGCCTCCTCCATCCTCCAGTTCAAAATGGCGACGGCGGCGGCGGCGGCAGCGGCGGTGATGGCTCCTCCAGGCTGCCCGGGTTCGTGCCCCAACTTCGCCGTAGTCTGCTCCTTCTTGGAGCGCTACGGGACGCTGCTGGACCTTCCCGAGCTGCCGTTCCCCGAGCTGGAGCGGGTGCTGCAGGCGCCGCCGCCCGACGTCGGCAACGGGGAAGGTAAGCCTGGGGCCCGAACGCCCGGCGGGAAGCGGCCCTGGTGCGCTCGCTCCACCGCTCCGCTCCTCGCCCACAGCCCGGGCCGCGACGCCTCGGTCTTTCCCCTTGGCCCGGGGCCCGTCTTCCCCGCCGAGCCCCCGGGGTCCCGGGCTGTGGGGAGGCGGGGCGGTGGCCCCCTGGGGCCACGGTGTCCCGCGGGGAGCAGAGGTGGGGGCGTCGGTGGCTGGATGGGGGCTGGGGGCGGGAAGGGGGCTCATTGTGCCTCCGGGCCCCCCGGGATCGCTTCCCCGCGGCGGGGCCGGCCTCCCCCCCACCCCTCTCTTTAGGTGGCGGGGGAAGGGGAGCGCAGGTTCCGGCCAGCTTTGCGCTTTTCTCCTCTTCCCCTCCTCCCACCCATTCTCCAGACCTTCTCGGGGGAGGTTAGGCCCATCTCCGCGCCCCCTGATCTCCCTCCACCTGAGTGGGCGGGGGCCGGCGGTCCCTCGACTGTCCCTCCCTCTGGTGGGAACTCCCCCGAGACAGAGTAAGCTCATCCCCTCTCCTCTTCCCCTCCAGGGCTGGTTTAACTCCCCCCCCCCCCCCCCACTCCCTCTGCCCAGTCGGGAGATCTGCTCCTCCAGCCAAAGGAGGGAGGTTCTCCACCATTCTCGTCCGGGGAGGAGGGGGGGGGGGGGAGGATGAAGTCAGTTCAGCTTCTCCACTTTGGGGAGGAGAGGGTTAATTTCTCCTCCATAGTTTTCTTCCTTCTCGACACCTCCCCCCCCCAAAAAAAAATAATAGAAAAGCATCTCCCCACTTTTCCAATCCCTTCCCCCCTTCATCTCAGCGGCGAGGGGAAGAAGTCGCCCTTCCATTTGCTGGGTGGGGTGGGGTGGTTAGTCTGTAAGCTGGAGGAGGGGCTCTGGCGACGGGGGAAACAGTTGAAGAAGGTGCTTGTTGCTCATGTTTCTCTCTCTGGTGCCGCTGGTCTATTATTGGTGTTCGCAAGTGGTGCTCCTTCCACATAAGGCCACCGCGCGGTGCAGGGCGCATGCTCTGCCCGGCCCCATTGAAACTTCCTGCTGCTGCTACTGCTGCTGCTGCTGCTGCTGCTGCTGGTGGCGGTGATTCTTTTGCTGGAGCATCTCAGCGTTGTGCCTGCTGCCTCCAGCCCTCACACTGAGCGCTGAACACTCACCCTCATTTATTCCCGTCCGTGCCTCTCCCTTTTCTGGCACATTTCTTCCTTCAGAGAAGGCTTGTGTACTCTGAGCATTGCTTTTATCTGGGTACAGCCCCTGGCTGGAGAAGAAACGTTTCCAAAGAGGTTTTTCTCTCGTTCTTTTTTTTTTTTTTTTTTGATTTGTATTAGATGGCCAGAGTGGAATGGGGATTGTACAAGACAGATAGCTGTTTCCTCGCCAAGCAAGAAGAATCTTTCTTCTAATTTCCTAGGGAAGTGAAGAAGTTTCTGATTAACAGAATGTGTGCATTTTGCAAGGAAGGGCCCAGGTGTGAAAGTTGATCCAAGTATTATATAGAGAATATGAATGATGCTTTGGATATCAAAGGCTCAGATTAATGCAGCAATTATAGTACAGGACTGTATCTCTTCACCTGGCCATTTCCTCTGACTTATCAGTGACATATTTTTAAAATAGTATAAAATAGGAGCATGATTTCATAAAGACTTTCTGCAGAATTTATTTAAGCATTAGGCTCCTGATGTAGTAATTTCACTGTCAAATTGGATTTACATTCCTTTTTAAAAAGAAATGGCCATTGTGAAATAGGATCCCTTAATAAGTTACTTTTAGAATGCATTGAATAATTAGAGTAATGCATCTTTCAGAGAGGGTGTTTGGGGAATGAACTGCTGGTAAATTGTTCTTGGAATTTGCTTGGACCAAGTCTAGTCACAAGCATAGGCTTGGGGAGGGGGGGGAGGGTGGAATTGTATTTTGAATAGTGTACAAGATTTGTTGTTTATCCATTTCTATTAGGTATTTTGACCAGTGCATTCAGTTTATATTAGTAACAGAAGAAACAAGACAAAAAATATTAGAGTTAGTGTTGAGTACTGGGCCACTAGCTAAGTAAAAGTGAGAAATTATCTGGGTTAAGAGGAATCATTTAGCTCAGCCATAGTTTTAACCATTGGTATAGTTGCTAAGAGCAATGAAAAGAATAGATACTGTCAAGATAACCTAAGAATAATTGTTAATTGTCACACAGTTCACAGTTGGCAAATAAAACCTCTGTAGGTGAAAGCCTTTACTGTCCAGGAAGAGGATTTTCAGAACTTTGATGACAGCCTGTATGTATTGGTTGATAAAACATTACTAGTTCAACTAACAAGACTTGTACTGTGTGTTGTTGCGGAGGAGTTATGATATAGAAGAAAAGGTGTGGACTTCAATGTTGAGTAGTATAATATATAGATTGCAGACTGGATCATTTAATTTATATGGATGTAAGTTTATAACTGAGCATCAAATTAAATAATGTTTTAAAAACCTTTCATAACCCAAGTATTTATTTTTGCATTACAAATTTTATTAACGATGTCTTCCAAGTAAAAGGCAGCACAGGCACACTAAAGCATTTGGAATTAAAATGTTAAATTTTATGTATGTTTTCTGCAAAGAATGCTCATTAAAAGTCTTAGCTACAATCAAATGACTTTTACTTTGTAATTTGTTTTTATTTTTTTAATTTAATTGTTTTTAAAAGGCAATTCTAGTGCCTTTAAAAAAAAAAGAAAATGAAAAATCTAAGCCAGGCACCAGTAACTCATGCCTTTAATCCTAGCTACTCAGGAGTTTGAGATCTGAGGATCATGGTTCCAAGCCAGCCCAGGCAGGGAAGTCTGTGAGATTCTTCTCTCCAATTAACCACTTTAAAAAAGATAGGCATGGAGCTGTGGCTCAAGTGGTACAGCACCATCCTTGAATGAAAAAGCTAAGGGACAGTGCTCATGTTCTGAGTTCAAGTCCTAATATTGGAGGGAAAAAATGTATTCAACTTTTGGGTTTTTTCCTTACAATATACTTTTTTTTGTTTTGTTTTGTGTCCGGTCGTGGGGCCTGAACTCTGGGCCTGGGCACTGTCCCTCAGCTCTTCAGCTCAAGGCTAGCACGCTACCACTTGAGCCATATCACCACTTCCGGCTTTTTTTTTTCTGCTTATGTGGTGCTGAGGAATCGAACCCAGGGCCTCATGCATGCAAGGCAAGCACTCTACCACTGAGCCACCTTCTCAGCCCACAATATACTTTTAATATATATTCTGCAGTGTTGCTAGATTAGTACTTTTTACATAGCATGTATTGTATTAAATGTATCCACATTTTGACATGCTTGGAGAAAACTAATTTACTGATTTGACCTTGTTTAAGCACTTTGTGATCTTTTTCCTTAAAAAAGTTGTTTACAAGTTTTAAATTTGCTATTGTAGCTTCAGTTTATAATGTCCTGACCCGAAATCATGAAAATCAATGTGGAACAGAGAATGGGAGAGAAGTATCCACCCTGAATTTCAAAATTTGAGAAGTTGTACAGTACCCAATAATAATAAATGTTCTATAAGCAATTATGGTTATTTAATTATGTTATTATGGTTATTTAAGAATGAAATGAAAACATGAGTCTTTTTCAATTTAGGAGAGTTTCAAATGTCTGCCAAATATTTAATAAGTAGAACTGTTGTTTCTTTCTTCCTCCTCTTCCTCCTCCTCTTCTTTCTTTCTTCATTTTGGTGCTAGTGCTAGGGCTTGAACTCAAGGCCTGGTTGCTGTCCTTGAGGTTTTTTGTTTTTTGGTTTTTTTGGCTTGTGATCTACCACTTGATCCATAGTTCTATTTCTGGCTTTTTTGGTGATTAATTGGAGGTAAGAGTCTCATGGGTTTTTTTTGTTTTTTTGTTTTTTTTTGCTCAAACTGGCTTTGAACCACCATTCTCAGATCTCAGTCTCCTGAATAGTTTAGGATTACAGAGGTGGGCCACTGGTGCCCAACAGAACTGTTATGTGGGGTTGCTGTGAGAAAATTACTGAAGTACTGAGTACTATAAGCCTAGAAAGTTTGATGATTTGTATTCTAGAGGACTTACTGCAATTTTAGGAGCAGAAAGGACTAATGTATTACTTCTGCTTTTATTTTTCAAGGAAGAAAACGAAGGTATACACAGATTTTTAGTGCATACAGCTAACTGTTGGTGTTATTCACTGTTACTTGAACTCCACCTATAAGCCAAATTGTCAACAAAAAAATTAAATTCATAGTTGATGTTAAAATAGTTTGAGCATCATAGTACAAAGCCAGCCATGGTAGAAAAGTCCATGAAAGTCTTATCTGCAGTTCATCAGCAAAAGGGCAGAAGTGGAGCTGTGGCTCAAGTGGAAGAGCCCAGGCCCTGAGTTCAAGCACCAGTACTGGCACCAAAAAAAAAAGACATTTCAAATGAAAGAATTATATTGTCTTCCTTTACTTACATGTATGCTGTTTTAATTCTCCCGATTCTGTACTTGGTGTGGAGTTTGATACTCCCTCATTGGAGGTAGATTATTTTGGAATAGAGATTAAAAATGAAGATGGACATTGACTCTGAGCATGTTGATACACAAGATCTCTTTTTCTCCAAAAAAGAAAATATACTCTGTGTGTGTGTGTGTGTGTGTGTGTGTGTGTGTGTGTGTGTGTGTGTAGGTGTGGTGATATATATAATAATAAGTCTGTCAAAGTATACATGGATGAATGGATTCTCATAGATATACAACTTGGCTGAATGATTTGCATATTAAATAAGTTGAATTGTGAGTGTTTTAATTTCATTATTTTTCTTTGAGATGATCTTATATGTACCTATATATACTATATACAGTATTACTATATAGTATAGTATATAGTATACTGTATACAGCATTACTGTGTAGTATATATTGTATGCATAGTATATAGTATATGTAGCATATAATATGTATATCCATATATATAATATAGGTTATATATATTCAGTTACCACACTGTGTATCAGGCTGACCTTGAACTGATGATCCTCCTGCCTCAGCCTCCTGAGTGCTGGGACTATCTGCATATTCATTTATTCTTACATTTAATGTTTATGACTTAAAGTTTTAGCTTATAGTCATGTATAAAAGGACAAAACTTTTGCTGGCTGCTAGTGGCTCACACCTGTAATCCTAGCTACTCAGGCTGCTGAGATCTGAGGATCACGATTCAGAACCAGCCTGAGCAGGAAAGTCTGTGACAAATTTGTGTGTGTGTTGGTGTGTGTGTGGGGGGAGGGGGGTCATCAGGCTTGAACTCTGGGCCTGGGCACTGTTCCTGAGCTCTTCAGCTTAAGGCAAGTGCTCTACCACTTGAGCCACAGCACCACTTCCCGTTTTCTGGTGGTTAATTGGAGATGAGTTTCACAGACTTTCCTGCTCAGGCTGGCTTTGAACCACAATCCTCAGCTCTCAGCCTCCTGAGTAGCTAGGATTACAAGCGTGAGCCACTGCATCCAACTGTCAGATTCTTTTTTTTTTTTTTTTTTGTCGGTGGTGGGGCTTGAGCTCTGGGCTTGGGTGCTGTCCTTTAGCTCTTCAACTCAAGGTGAGTGCTCTACCACTTGAGCCACACTTCTGGTTTTCTAGTGATTTATTGGAAATAAGAGTCTCACGGACTTTCGTTGCCTGAGCTTTGAACTGTGATCCTCAGATCTCAGCCTACTGAGTAGCTAGGATTACAGGCATACCTGGTAGCTGTGAGATTCTTATCTACAATTAAGCACCAAAAAAAGTATGGTATTAACCTTGAGCAAAAAAACTATAGTCCCCCCAATAAAGGATATACCTTTATTTAAATGATATTTTTAAATATAATAGTAATTTTTGGTTCTTTCCTGGAGGGAATTAAATTGTGAGATAATACATATTTTAGGCTGATAAAATGGAAACATTGCTACCATAACTGGGTTCACTATCTCTTAATTTAAATAAAAGATGCATATGTTATAGTTTGTATTGCTTTGTTGTAGTGTTGATTGTTGGTGGAAACATTGCTACAACCAGAATGATAAATTTTGTTTGGGTTCTCTGACCTTAAAGAATAAATATTCTTTTTTTTTTTGCCAGTCCTGGGGCATGAACTTAGGGCCTGGGAACAGTTCTTGAACTGCTTTTTTTCCTCAAGGCTAGCACTACTACTTGAGCCACAGCACCACTTCCAGCCTTTTCTGTTTATGTGGTACTGAGGAATCAAACCCAGGGCTTCATGCATGCTAGTCAAGCACTCTACCACTAAGCTACATTCTCAGCCCAGAAAAAATGTTCTTTAGGGCATTTATTAGATTACCAAATGATTATCATAATGTGAAAGTAACCAAAAGTTTACAGAGTGGTTGTTAGTATTCTACTAGGACAGGAGGTAAGAAGGACAGGGGCACTTTTTGTTAATGCAAACTGTCCTACTTTTAAAATTTTCTAGTTACTTAGAAGTTTGCTTTAATGTTTAGATAATGTTAAAAGGGGCTGGGAAGGTGGCTCAGTGGTAGAGTGCTTGCCTTGCATGCAGGAGGCCCTGGATTTGATTCCTCAGCACCACATAAGCATAAAAAACTGGAAGTGGCTCTGTAGCTCAAGTGGTAGAGCGCTAGCCTTGAGCTGAAGAGCTGAGGGATAGTGTCCAGGCCCAGAGTTCAAGCCCAATGACTGACCAAAAAAAAAAAAAAAAGCCGGGTGCTGGTGGCTCACGCCTGTAATACTAGCTACTCAGGAGGCTGAGATCTGAGGATCGCGGTTCAAAGCCAGCCCAGGCAGGAGAGACCGTGAGACTCCTATCTCCGATAAACCACCAGAAAACCGGAAGTGGCGCTGTAGCTCAAGTGGTAGAGCGCTCGCCTTGAGCTGAAGAGCTGAGGGACAGCACCCAGGCCCAGAGTTCAAGCCCCACGACCGACCAAAAAAAAAAAAAAAAAAGTCTCACCTAGGCAAGTATTTATTAACAACTTAATTTAATGTGTATAAAGTCTAGTAAATACTATAAATTTAAAAAATAACGGACATGAACCCTTTCAAAAGAATTCTGGTGGGCTGGGAAGGTGGCTCAGTGGTAGAACGCTTGCCTTGCATGCATCAGGCTCTGGGTTCAATTACTCAGCGCTACATAAGCAGAAAAAAAAAGCTGGAAGTGGCGCTGTAGCTCAAGTGATAGAGCGCTAGCCTTGAGGTGAAGAGCTGAGGGACAGTGCCCAGGCCCAGAGTTCAGGCCCCACGACCGGACCCCCCAAAAAAACAAAACGAAAGATTTCTGGTAAGAAGTAGCTAAACTGAAGTTTGAACTGTTGTCACCCTTCATAGACTTTTTCCTTTTGGTTTCATTAAGTGATATATATATATATCTTTGTCATAGACTAAAATTATTTATACAAATCCTTAGTAAAGTAAACGTAAGAATCATCACATGTTCTGTAGAAAAGATTAAAGTATGTTTTAACATGAACCATGTATTCAAGCAAAGGCATTTATGTGTGTTGCTGGAGTTAGGGAAAATTTTTGATTCTGTATAGTCATATTATGCTTATTTTCTTTTGGTTGTTGTTTTTAAAATTAGTGCTGGTACTGGGATTTGAACTCAATACCTGAGTGCCATTCTTGAGCTTTTGTTCCAGGCTTATCACTTGAGCCCCAGTTCTGACATTTAGGGGCTGTTTTATTGGAGATAAGAGGCTCATGGACTTTTCTTCCCTGGCTTTGAACTGTTATCCTCAGATCTAAGCCTTCTGAGAGCTAGGATTATAGGTGTAAGCCACTAGAGCATGGCTCTAGGTGTTATTATAAATGATATAAGGATGTTTGGTTTTTTTTTTCCCATGCTAGAAGTTTTACAATATCAAATATTGCTTGAGCTTACTTTGGGGCAGTATTGGGGTTTGAACTCAAGACCTTGTGCTTGCCAGGTAGGACATCATTCTACCATCAAGTGGTAGAATGAGAGAATAATCTGAGGCTTCATTAAAAAAATTTTTTTTTGACCAATAGTATATGCCAGGTATGTTACTCTTGGGGTATAGTAAAAGAAATAATACCCTTGCCTTCATGGAGCTTACAGTTTAGTAGTAAAGGTGGACATTGAAGCAATAAGATTTAAAAAATGTCAATTGATGGAATGTCTCAAGTGGTAGAGGACCTGCCTACCAAGCATAAGGCCCTGAGAATTCAAATCCCAGAATCATCAGAAAAAAAAAAAAGCTTATTATGTAGTTAAGTATGATGCATACTTTATAAAAAATAGTAATGGCCGGGCGCTGGTGCTCATGCCTGTAATCCTAGCTACTCAGGAGGCTGAGATCTGAGGATCATGGTTCAAAGCCAGCCCGGGCAAGAAAGTCCGAGAAACTCTTATCTCCAATAAACCACTTGAAAACCCGAAGTGGCGCTGTAGCTCAAGTGGTAGAGCGCTAGCCTTGAGCTGAAGAGCTGAGGGACAACACCCAAGCCCAGAGTTCAAGCCCCATAACCGACAAAAAAAAAAAAAAAGTAATGGACAGCTTAATAGCTTCAAATATTATCAAATAATATTTCATTTAGCCCTAAGAATGATTTTTTTTTTAGGTAAATGCCCAGTTTATAAAAACTTCTTGCTTTTATTCCTGGGTTTAGGGATGTGTGACTACCAATTAAGCTCTGATATCATTTCTTCATCATCTTCCTTTTATGGATTCTAAGTGACAAACTTTGATCTCATCCTTTTTTCTATTAATCAATTGACACTGATCCTAAGTACCCTTTATTTTCAAATTGCTCAGGATTACTTAATACTCATTTAAAAGCATTTACCATGTAAAATTTATTTCTCCCAAAATAAGTCTATGAGGGCACATTTTTGCAAAATTTGTGCATTGTATTTATTTTCTCAAAAATTTATTTTTGCTGTGCTGGAATGAAACATGACTGCCTTGCTCAGGCTAGGCAAGTTATTTACCACCGAGCTACATCCTCAGCCCTTTATGTTTAAAAATGCTAAACATTTGAGAAGGAGCAGAATGTGGGGGGTAGGAGTGGGATGGAATGGGGTAGTTGCAGTGTTTGTCATCTTACTAGTTTAGAGGCTGGGTGGGTTGGTCACTTTGACTCAGTGTGACAAAATATGTCAGAAAACAATTTAAAAGGATAGAAGATTTATTTTGGTTCCTGGTAGGTGAGTTTTCAATCCATGGTAGGCTTGTTCCATTGCTGTGGTCCTTTAGTGAGGCAAAACATCATTGTAGAAGGATGTAGTAGAAAAATGCTGCTCTGTGCTTGGTAGCCAGTAAAGGGTTTATGAGGATCCAGGACAAGGTATACCTTTGAAAGCCATGGTCCCAGTGACCCACTTCCTCCAACCAGGCCCCCCTCTCAGCTATGAACTGGTGAATGGATTAATCCATTGATAGTTAGTACCTTCATGATCTAGTCACCTCTTAATAGCATTACCATCTGGGGACAAGCCTTCAGCTCATGGACTGTTTTGGGTGATACTTCATACCCAAACCGTAATGCTGGGCAAATTAATAAGAACTAACTATACTTGGGAAGTATTTTCCTTAAACCAGTGTAACCTCTGTAAGAACAGAGATTATGTCGAGGTTGGGTATGTGGCTTAGTGGTAGAGTGCTTTCCTTGCAGGCATGAAGCCCTGGTTTGATTCCTCAGTACCACATAAACACAAAAAGCTGGAAGTGGTGCTGTGGCTCAAGAGGTAGAGTGCTAGCCTTGAACAAAAGAGGCTTAGGGACAGTGCCCCAGGCCCTGAGTTCAAGCCCCAGGACTTGCAGAAAAGGAAAAGAAAAGAATACATCAAGCAGAAACTGCACCAAGTTAGTAGTTAGGAAGAAAACAAAAGTGAACTTGACAGATGCTTCCCAACAGACAGACCACATTGCAGACTTAGATACTCGAAGAAAGTTGGCTTTAATGAATATACAGTATAGTGTGTATTGCTCCTTAAGCAAAATTCAAGAAAGCATTCAGAGTAAAGGCTGATTGTATTTATTGTAGTTTCTAAGACTTTTTCCTATATTTGTACTTGTTTATATTGATCATTTTTCCTGAAGTAGGATTATTTTCCCCATTCATACTTCACATTTTATTTTCTATATTATGTATCTTTTTATTAATTACCAAAATTATTTTAAAGTAGTTTTCTATAGAAGCTTTATAAAGGTAAGTTGAGTTGCTGTTTTTATTTACTTCTATATTTATTGTTTGGTAATAATGGGTCTTGAACTCAGGGCTCTGTTCTCCTGTGTTGTTTTATTTATTTATTTTTGCTCTGGTACTCTGCCACTTGAGCCACAACTCTTATTTCTGGCTTTTTGCTGGTTAATAGAGATAAGAGTCTCTCAGGTTTGTCTGCTTGGTAGCTTGCAATTTCCATCCTCAGATCTCAGCCTCTTTGTGTAGCTAGTATTTTAGGCATGAGCCACCTGGCTTTTATTTACTTTGAATCCTGAATCTCCTCTTACACTGAGTGTTGCCATCATCCACTCAAAGTCACCTAGATTACAACCAAGCTCTTCTAGGTACTGACGTACTTTCTATTCTGCTGTCAAGGGTTGTTGAATCTGTTTTCATTATCCTCCTTTATATTCAACCTCACTTTTCTATTGTTATGACTACAGTTTTAGTTATGTTGAACTGCAAACAGGTCTCTGAAGATGTAGAGAGTTGTTTCACATCCTTTCCCCCTCTTCCCTTGGAGTTGCATATTTGCTCTTTTGCCTGCGCACTGTACAATTTACCCATCTGGTGTGCTCTGTGAAGAATTTCTTTCTTGTTCCTTGTCTTGAAGATTCCATAGCCACTTCACACACACACACACACACACACACACACACACACACACACACACACACACACACACACACACACACACACACACACACACACACACCATAATATATCATTCATCTAGCCTGGGAGACAATAAGCTGCTTGAGAGTGAAGGGTCTTGTTTATTGATTTATCCCTAGTGACTAATGAGTAATAGTGTTTGATAAATGCTATGGAATGAATAACTTTTTCCTAATTTCATACAGAATCAAAGCCTTTTTTAAAAATTAACTTTTACATAAAATGAACTTTTATATTAAACATTTGCCCAGTAAATGAGAGAAGCATTCTTTTTATTAATCGTTGGAAGTAATAAACATGTTGGCTGCCACTGGAATTAAGCAGAATTCATGATGTTTTCTTAGATGTAACATTATAATTAAAAGAAATGCATGTAATAGAAAGTTAGTGGTTATCTGTGATAGTTTACTACTGGGGTGGTCAAACTATAGCCTGTGGGCTGAATCTGGCTTGTCATTTATTTTTGTAATAAAACTGTTGCCCCACAGCCATGTTCATTTATATATTGTTCTCTTTGCTTTCATACTACTGTAGCAGAGTGGAGAAATTGTCCCAAAGAACTTACTGCCTGGTCTGGGAAGGCCGCTCAATGGGAGAGTGCTTGCCTTGCATGCATGAGGTCCTAGGTTCAATTCCTCAGCACCACATAAGCAGAAAAAGCCAGAAGTGGTGCTATAGTTCAAATGGTAGAGCACTAGCCTTTAGCTGAAGAGCTGAGGGACAGTGCCCAGGCCCAGAGTTCAGGCCCTATGACCGACAAAAAAAAGAATTTACAGCCAATAAAGCCTTGTAAGTATTTACTCTCTAGCCCTTTCCAGAAAAGAAAAATGCTAATGCTTATTCCAGTATATGAACAAGAAATTGCATCAGGTGATTATCCCTGTTTTTAAAACACACATTCAATGCCTACTGTTTTCTATGAATGAAAATATTGGTAGAGCAGTTATTTCCTTGTGTACTTTTTCACACAACTCTTCTTTCTTACATGAATTGACTTTTTAGACTTCTGTTAACAGTGTGAAATATTATATTAATTTCTCCCACTCAAAGGTAGCCATGGGTTTCTCTACGTAACTGTCATAAGGCAATCTAAGATGGGGCCTACTGGCACAATGATTGGTATTCATGGCAGGTGTTGTAGTCTTGCTCTAGTCTAGCCTCAAAGTCTCATCCAAGTGGGATGATTGAAGATCTGATCTGGCTGTGTGGATTCCAAGTCTTGGTGAGGATTAGGTTAGATGAGCGATGATACTATTCACTCAGAAAAATGTATTTATTTAAACTTCAAAAGTTTAGAGGACAGAAGGTTGGGAACATTTTAGACTACTAGTAGTAGTAGGATTATTAAGTGCCTGATCAGCCAGTGTTTCCTTGTTTTTGGTGGTACTGTCACTGAGTCTAGGTGAGGATTTGTGAAGTTTCCCTCTACAAGTTGGGACTCTACACTTAGGGCCCATCACTTCATTTGAAGTGTAAGAATTTCTGGACTGGTCATAAAGGTAAGAAAACTTGGCAGAGCAAGCAGACAAACAGACAAGAAGCAGACAGCAATCCGAAAGGCAGAGGCACACTAACAAAGTGTGGTGCTCTCAAAGGGAGAAAGACACTAAGCTCTTTTACTTCAGGGTTATTTGTATGATAAAGGCTAAAGGCAGTGTGTGTGGGGGTCTGACCTCAAAGTTATTCAAAAAAGGTGTTCATCTTTATTCTTAATCATTCTTGGGGTTACATTTGGTAAATTCCTGGCCCTTATTATGCACTCTAATTCTTGGGCATTTCTCTCAGGAATGCATCCTGCTACCAAACAAATGCTAGTTCTTGAGGTAAGGAATTCGTCCAGTTGTCTCTCTTAGAAGCAAAGATAGTACTTCTGTTTCTGAGGTGCCCTCATCGGGCCTTATTTTCCTTAATCTATCATGACTCAGTACTACGTGCTAACTCTGCCACTTAAGCCACACTAGCAGCCCTTTTCACTTTAGTTATTTTTCAGCTAAGGTCTCATGTTTTTTTCCTGAGCCTGCTTCAGATTGTGAACCTCCTATATAATAGCTAGATTACAGGCATGCTTCAGCCTAGTTGGCTAGTCAGTGTTTTACAAGAAAGTATAGTGTGCTAGTTATAAGGTCCTGGTACTGGGGCTGGGAAGGTGGCTCAGTGGTAGAGTGCTTGCCTTGCATGCCAGAGGCCCTGGGTTCGATTCCTCAGCACCACATAAGCAGAAAGAGAAAAGCCGGAAGTGGCGCTGGGGCTCAAGTGGTAGAGCGCTAGCCTTGAGCTGAAGAGCTGAGGGACAGTGCCCAGGCCCAGAGTTCAGGCCCACGACTGGACCCCAAAAAAAAAAGAAAGAAAAGAAAAAGAAAAAGGTCCTGGTACTTGGTATGTTCTATGCCTCAGGAAATACATTTTGCTATCTTTTCTGTTTCTTTTGTCTGAAATCTTACAAGGGGTGCTACAAATAAATGCAATTGCCACTTTCTCACTATTTAAATGTTGAAAGCCTTTTAGGAAAGCTATTAGGTAGAATGGTTTGTTCCAATTTGTTTTGATGTCTAGAGTTTGGAATGTAGCAAAATAGTGACATATTGAAATAGTTTAATCAGAAATCTAGAAGATATTAACTCATATTTTCTAATTTATATTATTTTTATTATAGTGCTTCCAAGCTCTATTAGAAACATAAAAGAGCTGTCCATACTTGAGAAGACGTCTAGATTTTATTTATTTATTTATTTATTTTGTCTATTTTGTCAGTTGTGGGGCTTGAACTTTGGGCCAGGACACTGTTGCTCAGCTCTTCAGCTCAAGGCTAGCGCTCTACTACTTGAGCCACAGCGCCCACTTTCGGCTTTTTCTGTTTATGTGGTACTGAGGAATCCAACATAGGGCCTCGTGAATGGAAGGCAAGCACTCTACCACTGAGCCACCTTCCCAGCCCCAAATTTCTAAAGCATATTTGTCTTATGAATGTTGACTGAATCAACTGTTTGGCCTTGCTGTATCTCATTTTTCCACCTCCTCCTCTTCCTCCTTCTTCTTTCTCTTTTGATATAGCCTGTATTCCCTTCCGAATGTGGTTTGATTCACCAAGGTAATTATCTTTTCCTACTGCCTGTACTTTGGACCTCTTTTTTCATCATTAATCATATTCTCCATTTTCTCTTTTATCTATTTGTGGTACTAGAGATGGAAATCAGTTCCTCATACATGCTAGACCAGGTACATTACCATAAACCTTCTCCCCCTCTGACTTAGGCTTTTGAGTCTTTTTTTTTTTTTGGTCGGTCATGGGGCTTGAACTCTGGGCCTGGGCGCTGTCCCTCAGCTCTTCAGCTCAAGGCGAGCGCTCTACCACTTGAGCTACAGCACCACTTCCAGTTTTCTAGTGGTTTATTGGAGATAGGAGTCTCACGGTCTTTCCTGCCCTGGCTGGCTTTGAACCGCGATTCTCAGATCTCAGCCTCCTGAGTAGCTAGGATTACAGGTGTGAGCCACCGGTGCCCCGTGCTTTTGAGTCTTATAGTGTACTTTTTCATTCATACTTTTTGCTGTTAAAAATTCCAATTTTAAGCTGGGTTTCAGTGGGTCAGGCCTGTAATCCTGAGGATTGTGGTTTCAAGTCAGTCAGAACAGAGAAGTCTGTGAAATTCCTATCTCCAGTTAACCACCAAAAAAGCCAGAGGTAGAAATGTGGCTCAACTGATAGAGCTTTGATTGGGAGAAAGCTAAGGGACAGTGCTCAGGTCCTGAGTTTAAGCTCCAGTACCAGTATACACACAAAAATAAAAATGTGGGGCTGGGAAGGTGGCTCAGTGGTAGTGCGCTTGCCTTGCATGCATGAGGCCCTGGGTTCGATTCCTCAGCACCACATAAGCAGAAAAAAAAAGCCAGAAGTGGTGTTACGGCTCAAGTGGTAGAGCGCTAGCCTTGAGCTGAAGAGCTGAGGGACAGCGTCCAGGCCCAGAGTTCAGGCCCCATGACCGGACCCCCCAAAAAAAGTCTAGTTTTATTACTATTAGCATTACTCTTTTATTGTTGTTATAACAGTGATGTACAGAGGGGAGCATTACTTTTGTAAAAGGTGTAATACATGAATGAAAAATTGAAACTTAAGTACAAGTTCATAGACACAGTGAATTTCTTGTATATGAATCTTCATAGATGCAGTGAATTTCTTGTATATGAATTTTCACCTGCTCATCATTGCTTAACCATTGTCTTAAACTTCTTCCCACTTAGAGATAATTTCTTCTTAGATATTTTGAAATAAAACTTCCATTTCCTGTCGCTATAAATTTTTTGTGCAGATGTCAAAGTCTCCAGGTGACAGGCACATGCTTGTAATCCTAATTATTCAGGAGAGAAAGATCTGACAATAGCAGTTCAGAGCTAGCTAGGGCAGGAAAGTCCCATGACACTCTTACCTCCAAATAATCACCAGAAAACTGGAAGTGGTGCTGTGGCTCAAAGTGGTAGAGTATTAGCCTTAAGGAAAAGAGCTTAGGGACAGCACCCAGGCTTGGAATTCAAACCCCATGATGAACAAGAAGTCTCCAGGTTGTGTTCTATTGGAAGTTACTGGAATTTACCCTAATTAGATAATGGTCTTACTTTTCCTTCTAGTTCAGTGACTTTCAACCCTTATAGTCAAATGACCCAGTTAACTATGTCTGCCTGGACATTGCAGTCACTCAAATCCTTTTTAAAAAATGCAGGTGTTCGGGACTTTTGCAGCATTGTTAAAATCAAAATGTCTAGAGTTTGAGGTTTTTGCCTCACTTATCCTAATGTGGGGTGAGGAATGTATATCCCCATCATTGTTTCAAATTTTGCTTTAAAGTCTGTTTAGTCTTAACATTAGATAGCCATTACAGCTGTCTTTTGCTTGCTGCTTTGCACAGAATGTAGTTTTCTATTCTTTTATCCTTCTTGTGTCTTTAATTCTAAAATGTGTCTTTTGTAGACAGCATGTTTATGTTGTGTTTACATGGTCATGTTTCCATGATTCTAATTAAGCAGATTATAACTCAGAAGTATTACTTCTGTTTAAAGGAAATATGAAGGAAGAAGAATCTAGCTTTGCTCAGGGGAAAGTCAAAACATTACTGTAATAATTATGTAATTTCAGTGGTTGAATAGAGATTGGAAAGCATTCCAAGTAGGAAACAGCATCAGAAAAAGCGCAGTTGGTTTATATATATATAATATAATTATTACATATTATATATTAAGTATAATATATAATGCTGTATATTCAGGAAATTGTAACTTAACTGTAGGCATTGGATTTCTGATAAGATTTGTGATTGAGGAATATAAGACTGTTAGAAAATTATACTGGGAATCAACACTCTTGAGTATGGCTATTTAGTCAACAATAAATCAGTGTGATATGTATTTTTCAAAAGGCTGAGGTATTTCTGGTGTGTACACTTGTCTAATAAATTCTGTTAAGTGGGAAAAAATTATATTAGGAGTTGTTAACTGTCTTAGAAGTTCCCCTTCCTCCTTTGCCTCCTCACTTCCTTTTCTTTCACTACCTTTCTTTCTTCTCTCTTTTTTTTTTTTGCCTTTCTTCTTTTTCTGGTACTGGTGATTAAGCCAAGACCTTGAGCATGCTAGACCAGCACTCCATAGCCTACTTCCTTTTTTTTGTTTTGGTAATGCTGGGGATTGAATTTGTGCTCTTGTCCTTGCTAGTTTAGAAGTCTATCACTTGAACTACACCTCCTCAACTGAGATCTCAACTGAGATCTGAGCATCTCAGCCACCTGAGTGCCCACCTGAGCCACTGGTGCCCAATTATGTTTAGGTTTTCTGTCATCCTTTGCTTACAAGGATGACATTTTTCAGGGTGTAATATCCTTTTTCTTTTTGGACATTTCTTATAAAGAAAGATAAAAATGAGTCATAATATGTCTTCCTGGATCCTTCTTACCTTAGTTTTATAATGAAGTACCTTTCAAACCTGAGACGAAAATCTTTGGTTAATTTTCTCAGTGTTTTTCCTGAATTATATGATAATACCACATGGTAACTTAATGCCAAAGTGCATGTTGTTGAGCTCTGCTTTCTAAGGATATTACCTTGTACAGAAATCTTTAGAGCAGTTTTAAAATCAGTTTTTTTTTAATCTTTCCCTAGACAAAATGTCATTATTCCTTTATTTATGTTTACTTTTTTATTTAAATCATCATCTTATTATGTGCCCTAGGCTGTACTAGAAATTGTAATTCTACTTCAGCCTCCAGACTAGCTGGGATTACATGTATATGTAACCAAGCCTGGTTTAGGATGGGATATTTTCTCCCCTCCTCCCCTCCCTTTTTTTTTTTTATTTTATTTTTAATGTGAAAATACGGTACAAAGAGGTTACAATTACATGAGTAAGATAATGAGTACACTTCTTATCAAGCATTGTTGCCTCCTTCCTTGTTTCCCCTTCCCATCCCCCCCCCCACCCCGCCACTCCACCCAATCCTCCCCCCCCACCAAAGTTGTAAAGTTAGTTTTCGAAGTAACAACTTGTACATCTCATTGTTGCAATGGGTCCACCTGTATCCCTATTTAAACCATTTGTTTTTCCCTTCCCCTCCACAAATTATACCGACATCAAATACAGTTATACTGCGGGGGAGGGACATACATAGCAACAAAGAAATAATCTTATAAATGTGTTAGAAACAATCGCATGAAAGAAAAAAAAACATTTGAATACATATCTTAGGATTCTTTTCCCTAACATCATCACCTTATCCGACCTTTTCTGCTCGACTCAGACATATACCTCTCCTCCCTTTCTTCTTCCCTCTCTCCTCCCTTTCTCCCTCCCTCTCTCTCTCCTCTCCTCTCTCTCCCCTTCTCTTCCCCTTTCTCCCTTCTTCCTTCTCTCTATTCCCTCTCTCTCCCCTCTCTCCTTCCCTCTCTCTCTCATCTCCTCCCCCCTCTCTTTTGAGACAGGGGTTTGCTTTGTAGCCCCAGCTAATGAACTTGCCTTCCTCCTGCTTTGTCCTCCTGCTCCCAAGTTCTAGAATTACAATGTGCAACATATACCCAGCTGAGATTTATGTGTGTGCCTGTCCTGAGGCTTAAACTCATGGCCTGGGCCCTGTGCTTTTGCTCAAGGCTAACACTCTACCACTTGAGCCACAGTTCCACTTCTGTCTTTTTTGGGTAGTTAGTTGGAGATGGACTTTCCTGCCTGGGCTGGCTTTGAACCATGCTTCCTGAGTAGCTTTGCTTGGTTAAGATTAATAATAGATGGGCATGAGGTAGAGCTAGGAGGATGGTGAATTTGAGACTAGCCTAGGCTGTGTAGCAAGACTGTCTTTTTAAAAAGTTCCCACTCCAGTTTCTTTTTCTTACTTTTTTTTTTTAATGCTCTCTAGTGGGTGATTTGAAATTCTCGTTTCTAAAACTAGTATTTTTTAGAGTTGTTGGAAAGGCAGTGGGTAAGTAGAGAATAGAGAAAGCAGCTAGAGGTTGTTATAATTTGCGAGTGTATAATTTGTATATATTTGTGAAATGTGAGTTTGGATGTTGGTTGTTAGGGAGTTTTTCGCCACTGGAAAGATCTTGCTGGTACAATTTAATAATGGCTTTTTTGTGAATAGATTTCTTAGCACAGGAAGAGCTTGGTATGAGTTCTAGGTTTCTGGCTTATAAGTAATAGTTCCATTGACTAAGGAAGGAAATAGCTGAAAAGGTGCATCGTTTATAGGGCAAAAGTATGATTTCCTTTTTTTAAATATTATTAATAAGTTTTTATTGTGAAAATATCGTACAGAGGGGTTACAATTACATGAGCAAGGTAATGAGTATATTTCTTATCAAGCATTGTTGCCTTCTTTGTTTCCCCTTCCCATCCCTTCCCATCACATCTCCCCCCTCCCACCTCCCCAAAGTATGATTTTCTAATTTAAAAAAATTAGAATTCTAATGAAGTGGTATTCACTAGACACTTTTTTGAAAATGAACTATACAACTTGTAGGTAGTGACAGGAGGGAGAAACTGGAGAAAGCAAGGGAAGGGGTGACACTGTCCAAAAAGAAATGTGCTCATTATCTGACTTATGTGACTGTAACCCCACTCTGTACATACATTTATAACAGTAAAAAAATACAAAAACTCAGAATCTGTTAATTTACATTTAAGTACTGTTTGAAGAACTCAGGTGTTAATTTCATAGCTTTCTAAAAGCTTTCTTTGAATAGACAGATTATAGAAATATCTTACTTCATTTCTTTTGACTTTTGTAAATTATTTAAGCTGTTAGATGTGTATATTCGATGCCTGTTAAGTATATAGAACTTATTTTGTTATACCTTTAAGAATAGTTTTTAGAATTCTTTGTGTATTTAAGGTAATTGAAATTAGCTTTGATAAACTACTTTGGCTTTTGCTCCTGTTTTTTTGTTTGTTTGCTTGTCTGTTTTTTTCTGTTGCCTTGTTATTTAATCCAGTTGTCTGTAGGCCTGTGGATATTCCCCCTACCCCAGCTATAAAGCTTTTCTTTTTTTCTGTACTGGGGATTGTACTTAGGTTTGCAGACTTATTGGACAAGTGCTCTACCACTTGACCTACACCCCCAGTTTATTACCTTTTTGTATATGTGTATGTATGTGTATGCAGGTCCTGAGACTTAAACTCAGAGGTTGGGGGCTGTCTCTAAGTTTTTTTCTCAAGGCTAGCACTCTAGCCTTTAACCACAGCTCCACTTCTCCACTTCTGGCTTTTTTGGTGGTTAAGAGTTTCATAGACTTTCCTTCTGGGCTGGCTTGGAACTGTGATCCTCAGATCTTAGCCCCCTGGGTAGCTAGGATTACAAGTATGAGCCACCAGTGCCTGCTGTTAGCTTTCTTAAGCAGAAATATAATGCCATTTTTATATGCAAAAAACACTTATAATTTTGATAGTTGCCTTTTTTGTGAGTATAGAATTGATAGTCTTCACACATTTTGTTGATCCCTTTTCCCTACAAAGAAGCACATGACACTTCCAACAAATTGAAATGACAAGTATATATATTGAACATGTAGTGTAGATTGAGTTCACTATATAGATGAGAATTTTATTTGTACATTGTTGGCTTGGAAATTGATAAGGAAGTGAACTAGGCCTGGTAGCATACCTCTGTAATCACAGCTCTTTGGGAGGAGGAAGCAAGAAGATCATGGTAGAAGACCAACCTGGGCAAAGTTAGTAAGTCCTCTGCCACAAAAAGCAGAAACAAAACCAAAACCTGGGATATATAGCTCAAGTGGTAGAGTGCTTGAGTAGGAAGCATAAGGCTCTGGGTTCAATCCCTAGGACCACCAAAAATAGAAAAGAAAATTGGAAGAGTTAATTGTTATAATAACAATTAAAAATTAAGAAATATCACAGCAGGGCAGGGGGGGTGTGGGACAGTTAATTAAAGGGAATCTTGAAAGATTCTTCAGCAGAGATTTGGTTTGAAGTACATGTGGAGAGTGGTTTTCTCCAACTGTTACAAACCCTAGAAAAAAAGAAGTCTGGTGGCTGGCTCATTTCTGTAATTCTAGCTTCTTGAGTTTGAGAACAGTAGGATCCTGGTTTCAATGCCAGGGTGGGCAGAAAAGTTTATGAAATTTCTTCTTAACTCATAGCTGGGCTCAGTAGTGTGCACCTGTCATCTCAAGCAATACGGGAGGCTGAGGTAGGAGGATCATGATGTTAGGGCCAGCCCAGGCAGAAAAGTCCAAGAGATTCTATCTCCATAGAATGGAAACTAGATGTCCCAGCAATGAGGGGAAGCCTAAAATTAGGCAAGTCGCAGCTCAGGTGCACACAGGTGAGAAGCAAATCTCGGTCCTAAGAATAACCAGTGAAAGACAAGAGTGGGGGTAGGTGGCTTAGCAGTTTTTCCCTAGGTAATACAAGGCCCTGAGTTCAAACCCCAGTACTACCAAAGCCAAAGCACAACAAATGTAGAAAATACTACATGCTGAGATTTCTAAAGTTTAATGCCACACCATTATATTAGTGAAAGATAGTTCCATTGTGTTAAAGACAAAATGTGACCATTTAAAAATTATGTATAGCCGGGCGTTGGTGGCTCACGCCTGTAATCCTAGCTACTCAGGAGGCTGAGATCTAAGGATCTCGGTTCAAAGCCAGCCTGGGCAGGAAAGTCCCTCTGAGACTCATCTGCAGTTAGCCCCGAGAAAACTGGAAGTGGTGCTATGGCTCAAATGGAAGAGTGCTCGCCTTGAGCTGAAGAGCCTGAGGGACAGCACCCAGGCCTGGAGTTCCCACGACCAACAGGAAGAAAAAAAAAAAGATGTATAATTCTTCAGTTAGCACTATCAAAAATTAAACTAAGTATCTACTAGGAAATTATGAGATTTTTCTCTTTTTTTCTATAGAGTTGATACCAGAGCACAGTAGTGAGATCTTAGTAGGTGCCCACTCTTATCCTGCTTTTCAGTCCTATTCTCTATCTGTTGTGTTTTAATTAGTTCAGATTTTTAATTCCATATTGTCTTTTACTTTTATGTTCTCTTAAATTATTATAATTATGTCTTGTTACTTTGCTTAACCATTGTTCTTGATCACTATTTTCCCTGCTAGATTCATTCTTTCTTTTTCTTTCCTTTTTTTCCCCCCTTTGGTCTGAGACTGGGACTTGAACTCTGTATCTGATGCTTTTTTGTTCACTAGCTGGTACTCCATCACCTGAGTCATGCCTCCAACTGCTAGAGTCATCCATTGGTTGTAGTCTACCTTCTCCCATGAAGGCTCTAAGTTGAAAATTCTGAATTTTTCATGTCCAAAGTATATTTTGCTCTCTGTTCTTTTTTTTTCCCCTTTGGTCGATCATGGGGTTGAACTCAGGGCCTGGGTGCTGTCCCTGAGCTTTTGCACTCAAGGCTAGCTCTCTACCACTTCAAGCCACAGTACCACTTCTGGTTTTCTGATGGTTAATTAGAGATAAGAGTCTCATGGACTTTCCTGCCTGAGCTGACTTTGCACCATGATCATCAGATTTGAGCCTCTTGAGTAGCTAGGATTACAGACATGAACCACCAGTGCCCAGCATTGCCCTGTGTGCTGACTGCTGGTTTAGACTGAATGTAGTATTCCTCTGTTTAACTAATTCCCCTGCCCAGAATTTTAACAATATTGTGTATTACATCTAGCATCTACTGTTGCTGATGAGAAACTTCAGTCTGGGCTGGGAAGGTGGCTCAGTGGTAGAGTGCTTGCCTTGCATGCATGAGGCCCTGAGTTTGATTCCTCAGTACCACAGAAAAAGCCAGAAGTGGTGCTCAAGCAGTAGAGCGCTAGTCTTGAGCTGAAGAGCTGAGGGACAGCACCCAGGCCCAGAGTTCAGGCCCCATGACCGACCAAAAAAAAAAAAACTTAAAAAGATAAACTTCAGTCTGATTCCTTTGTTAAATGAGTTATTTTTCCCCTTCCTGAAAGATTTTTATGACTTTTTTCTTCAGAAGCTCCTGGAATTCTAATTTCCCAGAATGTGGCTTTTTCTTTCAATTTTTCTTATTTTTGCTTTTATTCTGAAAAGCGTAAAAGTTACTAAAGTCCTACTTCCCATATACTGTTCCTATTCTGATTCCTTGCCACTGGCAAATCGAATTTTGGAGGCTATTTTTGAATTGCAGTCCTCAGATCTCAACCTTCTGAGTAGCTAGGATTACAGGCATGAGGCCACTGTTGCAACTATGATTTTCTTATAAAAGACCTAACATAAGCTGGGTGCCAATGGCTCATGTCTGTAATCCTAGCTACTTAGGCTGAAATACCAGGATTGTGATTAGAAGTCAGCCCAGTCAGAAAGTGTCTGATACTTTTATCTCCAGTTACCTGCCAGCTTTGAGCCAAAAAACGGGACTAGGGGCTGGGAAGTTGGCTCGGTGGTAGAGCACTTGCCTTTCATGCATCAGGCCCTGGGTTAGATTCCTCAGCACCATATAAGCAGAAAAAGTCACAAGTGGCACTGTGGCTCAAGTGGTAGAGCGCTAGCCTTGAACTGAAGAACTGACGGACAGCACCCAGGCCCAGAGTTCAGACCCCACGACCAACCAAAAAAAAAAAAAAGGGGGCTAAGGTACAATGCCAGGCCCTGGGTTCAAGCCCTAGTATTAGCAACAAAGAAACAAAAACAAAAATGTTACTTAAGTTTAGCGAGATGACAAGACCTGTATGTCACCTTGTTGGCACATCAGTGTACTCGTCAGCAGGAGCCAACAATATGCTTCAGCATGATAATTCTCTTAAAGGGGTTGTCTCTGTAATTGAACTCACTCTTTAGCCCCTCTCTGTAGGAGCTCTTGGGGCTAGTATGTGGCTCCAAACATTGTTACAAACATTTTTACAAACATTGTTCCCATCCTGATAAAACTCACTTGGTTATGACATGCATTCTCATCCAGATGCTGCTGAATTTAGTTTGATGGTAATTTGTTGAAGATTTATAAAGGATACTTACCTGTAGTTGTCCACATTCATAAAGGATACTCATTTACAGTTTTTTGGTGATAAGTTCATATTAAAGTAAAAGAAAATATTTTTCCTTTATCCACAGAACATTTCTGACACCAAATATGTGGGTTTTTTTTTTTTCATAACAAGTATGCCTAGTTAGTTCTTTGTGGACAAAAACGGAATGTCTTCCAACTTATTTTAAATACTGTTCCCCTATACCCCATTGGTCTAGTAACCACCAGTCTGGTCTTCTATAAGCTCAGCTTTTGTTTTTGAGACATGTTCTTACTATGTAGTCTAGGTTGGCCTTTAAGTAGTGATCCTCCTGTCTCAGCTTCCCTAAGGCTGAAATTACAGATGTGCCCTAATGCCTGGTCTCTGTGACGTCAATCATTTAGCTTCCATATATAATAGAGCATGTGATAATTTGCATTTCACTGTATGACTTATTTCATTGTATAATATCCTCCACTTTTATCCATGTTGCTATAAATGACAGAATTCCATTCTTTTGACTGGTCCTGGGCTTGAACTGTTCCCAGCTTCTTTTGCTCAAGGTTACCACTCTGCCACTTGAGCCACAGCGCCACTTCCAGCCTTTTCTGTTTATGGGGTACTGAGGAATCAAACCCAGGGCTTCAATGAATGCCAGGCAAGCACGCTACCACTAAGCCACCTTCCCAGCCCTCTATTCTTTTTTATAGCTGGAAAATATTCTGTTGGTGTATATACGTTATTATCTTCATTTGTTCATCTGTTGATGGACATCTGTGTTGATTCTGTATCTTGGCTATTGTAAAAAGTAGTAAAATGTATGTTGAAGGAGTTCAGATAAGTTTCCCAAATACTGATTTTGGTTCCTTTGGATATATACCCAGTAGTGAGATTGCTAGCTCATATTTTAGCTACTTCTAGTGCTTTGTTGAAGCACTTCCATGCTCTTTTCCATGCAGCTATATTAATCTGCATTCCTCCAATAATTACAAGTTCCTCTTTGTTTGTCTCTTTGTTGTCGTGTAGTAAAACTAACAGAAAAGTCTTCAGAATATCAGATTGATCTGAAAATAGCTAATTGCCCAAACAAAGCGCAACTCTCTTTACAGAATGATTACAAAGTCCAGACACTCAGGCTAGGCATACTGGTTTATATTTGTAATCCCAGCTATTCAGGAGACAGAGATAGGAGGATTACAGTTTGAGGCCAGCCCAGACAAAAACTTGGTGGGACCCTACTCAAGAGACAATCCAAGTACAAAGGATATACAAATCCAGCAGTGGTACTCACTGGCCAGTAAATTGACAATGAACTATACAACTTGTGGGTGAGGATGGGAGGGAAAAACTGAATGAGGGAAGGGGGTGACATTGTCCAAAACGAAATATACTCTTTACCTGATTTATGTAACTATAACATCTCTGTATATCATCTTTGAAGTAGTAATTTTTAAAATTTACAAAAGAAAACCAGCCAGGTATGGTAGCATATGCCTGTAATCTCAGCTACTCCTGAGATGGAAATAGAGGATCATGGCCTGAAACTGGCCTGGGCAAGACCCTACTTGAAAAATAAGTTTAAAAAAGGAGCTGGGAGTGTGCGTCAAGTGGTAGAGTATTTGCCATACCAAGTATGATGCTCTGAGCTCAAACACCAGTCCTGTTATATGTAGAGATTGAGAGGCAGACAGAGACTTAACAATATCAGAGTAACATTGATATTTTTCAGCCTTCAAGCAGAAATGACCAAATATATTAAGGGACTGGCTCAGAATAACCCCTAGCTTGGAAAAAAATCAGTATAAAGGAGCACACTCAGATATGACAGAAATGTTTCATCTAGCAGATATTATTAGTCTTTATAAAAGTACTTAAAGAAAAAAGTAAGTATAAGATAAATCAAGGTATAAAATAGAATGATATAAAACCTATAGTTATGAAAAATAGCATTTTTAAAAATAAAAGTTGTTGGACTGGGAAGGTGGCTCAGGTAGAGCACTTGCCTGGCCTCCCTGAGGCCCTGGGTTCGATTCCTCAACACCACATAAGCAAAAAGAAAAAAAGCCGGAAGTGGCACTGTGGCTCAAGTGGTAGAGCGCTAGCCTTGAGCTGAAGAGCTGAGGGACAGCACCCAGAGTTCAGCCCCATGACTGGACCCCCCCCCCAAAAAAAAAAAAAAAAAAGTTGTTCTAAAACAATGGAAAATTAGAAAATCAAATGTAAATGGAAAATGTAGAAAAACAAAGAACTCAGAAGATGTATCTTTCAGTATTACATGAATGAATAAATCTAGCTGTGACAATAAAATTTTACAACACTAAAATTTGAACTTCATATAATTGTTATGTGTCACAAAATATTCTTCCTTCCCCCCATCCCCATCCAGCCCTTTAAAAATGTAAGAATATTGTTAGCTCATGGGCAGTATTGGCTCATAGGCAAGCTATGCTTATAGTAGCTGACCTTTAGTCTAACCCCTTCTCTCTAATATGGCACCACTAGCCACATGAGGTTTAGGTTATATTTAGTTAAAATTAAAGAAAGGTGGAGGTTGTCAGAATGGATTCAAAAGCAAGAGCAAAGTTTATATTTTCTTCCATTTAAACATAAAGATACAGGTTAAAGGAGGAGAAGAAATGACACACCATTCCAAACTAATTATAGGAAATCTGGAGCCACTATACTAATATCAGAGAATGGACACTAGCAAAAGGGATATTAATAGAAGTAGATGGAATATTTATAATGCCAGAGTTGATACTATAATTCTCTTTCACCAGTAGCAGAGCTTTCAAATACATAAAGCAAAAACTGACTACTTAAGAAATAATGTTCCATTCACTTTATTTTTATTTTTGAGCTTTTGTGCTCAAGGCTAGCGTTCTACCACTTAAGATCCACCTCCACTTCCAGCTTTTTGGTGGTTAATTGGGGATAAGAGTCTCACAGACTTTCCTCCTGGGCTAGCCTTGAATGTCAGTCCTCAGATTTCAGCCTCTTGAGTACCTAGGATTATAGTACCCAACACAATGCACATTTTATCTAAGTTTCCAGACCTCGTGATAGTGTATCTAGACAGAACACCATACAGAAGACATGAATGTGTTATCAACAATGAATGACATTTCATCCAAAGTAGAAAATGACTTTCTTTTTTAAGTGACTGACAATACCTTGCCTGGGTGAGGTTGTGAAACAGTAGGAATCCTGACATATTGATGATGAGTGTAAGTGGCTGGAGTAGCTGCTTTGGAAAAATGTTTGGGATTTTAAGTTAATAAAACTATGTCACACAAACTGTCAGTTCCACTACTATGTATCCAAAAGAAAAAAAAATAGGTGTCTAGCTACTGCTTTCACAGCCATTGCAACACATTGAACTCCATAGAGCTAATGCCGGGGCAGTTGAGATTCCGGTGCCTTGGTGTCTCAGAAGAAAAACATCTAAACTTGGGCAGAAAAGATCGTAAGAAACCCAGAGGCAAAATGTTATCATGAGCAAATTCACCAGGAGGACAAGTGTCCAGATGCTTAAAGTAGAGAACTGTGCCTGCCACAAAGAAAGGAAAATTTGAAGACATGAAGGTGACCAAGGCCCATTATGAAAGAGAAGAAAACAATCTTAGAAGTCATCTGGTTCTTTGCTGAGCTCTGTAGTGCCTGCCTATTATCCTTGCTATTCAAGAAGCTGAGATCTGAGGGTTATGGTTCCAAGCCAGCCCTGGTTGGAAATTCTGTAAGACTCTTACCTCCAAGTACCCACCAAAAAACTTGGAAGTAGAGTTGTGGCTCAAGTGATAGAACACTAGTCTTGAGCAAAAAAAGCTCAGGGCCAGCACCCAGTCTCTGAGTTCAAGCCCCAGGACCAGCACTAAATAAAAGAAAAACTTGTATTATTATTATTTATTCATTTGCTACTCAATCATTTTTTTGATTAGGAAAGTTCATGTTTATAAAAATCAGATTATTTTTGTTGTTGTTTTCATTTTTTGCCAATTCTGGCACTTGAACTCAGGGGCAGGGCACTTTCCCTGAGCTGCGTTTTGCTCAAGGCTTGCATTCTACCATTTGAGCTAGAACTCCACTTCCAGCTTTTTGAGGAATAGTTAATTGTAGTAGTAATCTCATGCACTTTCCTGCCCAGGCTAGCTTTGCACAATGATCCTCACACAGATCTCCTGAGTAACTAGGATTACAGACATGAGCCACTGACACCCGATTTGAGAATTAATTGTTGTTGTTTTTTGGGGGGGGGGGAGGGTCCGGTGGTGGGGCCTGAACTCTGGGCCTGGGTGCTATCCCTCAGCTCTTCAGCTCAAGGCTAGTGCTCTACCACTTGAGCCACAGCACCTCTTCTGGCTTTTTTTTCTGCTTATGTGGTGCTGAGGAATCGAACCCAGGGCCTCATGCATGCAAGGCAAGCGCTCTACCACTAAGCCACCTTTCCAGCCCTGTTTTTTTTTTAATCTTTTTTTAAGAGACTAGATTGATGAGCATTCTATGTGCTTGGCACTGTCCTAGGTGCTGAAGACACAAATTTATTTAGTATAGGTTACATGTAATCACAATTTATAATACATTATGATTTATAATGACAAAGTAGCATTTTTTTTCGGATAACTCAAGAACGACACTTTATTTTGTCTTGTATGATAAAGTAAAATGATCATTTCCTAATGAAGTAGCAATCAGTCTGAGCAGGAGAAAAGGAGATGAGGGATAGAGAAAACTATACATTTTAAGACTTGGAGGCTAGGAATAGTGTGGTATCTTTAGCAGCTTCAGGATTCAGGAGAGTGAGTATGAAAGAGTTGTTGAGCCATTAAACCAAAACTAGCAACTCATTACTCTGAGCTTCTATTGACACCCTTATAAAACCATTCTGTTAAGATGTTCTATTGCCTGAACATATTCTTCAGCCAGCACAGTGACAATAGTATATTCATAATGAAGCAGAGGAATTTAATTTGAGACAAAGGGAATGAAATTCTAGCTGAGTGCCATGGCTCATGCCTGGAATCCTAGCTACTTAAGAGGCTGAGATTTGGAAGATCGAGGTTCAACAAAAAGTTCATGAAACTTCCTTTCAACCAGAAAAATCTGGGCACAGTGATTCATGTCTATCATCCCAATTATAGACAGGATTGCTGTTCAGGCTGGCCTGACTAAAAAAAAGTGAGACACTACTCAAAGAATAATAAAGGCCAGAAGAGCTGGAGGAATAGCTCAAGTGGTGGAATACCTGCCTAGCAAGCACGAGTGCCTGAATTTGAACATAGAACACTAGGGCCACCCAAAAAAAAAACCAAATAGAACTTGTTTTCAAGGAGCATAAGGCTTGCACAGATATTTAACCGGGTATAAAAAGAAGAAAAATGTCCCAAGTTTTGAGAAGAAAGATTCAGTCAGCAACAGAACATACTGCTGAGTTAAGATGAAAAGTAGAGTTCTTTTAATTAGTGAAGTCAGATTACAGTGGGTGCAGAGAACTCTTTCAGAAAAAGAAGACTTTTTGGGGGGTCTTGCCTGGCACTGGGGCTTGAACTCAGTGCCACATACTTGCTCTGTTTGCTCAGAGCTGATACTTGTCTACTTGCCCAGGATTTTGCTGATTTATTTGGAGATGGAGTCTCTTGGACTTTTCTGTCTAGGCTGACTTCAAGCCATGATCATCAGATCAGCCTCCTGAGTAGGTAGGTGTCAGTTAATGGCACCGGGCATAACCTTAATTTTGATGGAACACTTTTTTCTTTTTTGTTGGTCATGGAGCTTGAACTCTCAGCCTGGGCGCTGTCCCTGAGCTCAAGGTGAATGCCCTACCACTTGAGCCACAGCATTACTTCTGGTTTTCTGGTGGCTAATTGGAGATAAGAGTCTCATGGACTTTGCCTGCCCAGACTGGCTTTGAACTGCAATCCTTAGATCTCAGCTTCCTGAGTAGCTAGGATTACAGGCTGGAGGCACCGGCACCCAGCCTGATGGAACACTTAAAACACACACACACACCATAATCTGATGGAACACTTAAAAAACACACACACACCATAATCTCAAGAGGATAGCTCTTTAAACTGGTATCTTGGAATGCTTCTGGATATTACATGTGTGTAAAATCTCATGAACATATTTAGAATTTTTTGTTTACTTTTTTTGTGAGACTCAGAAATTATACTGTGTTGGGTTTCCCAAGAAACAGACCCTTGAGACAAAATTTTTAGTGCAAGTAGTTTATTTGTGAAGTGATGTTAGGAAACAATGGTAGGGGGGAAGTAATGTGAGGGTAAGGAGGGAAAAAAGCCAATACAGCTTGTGTATCCTATAAGTCACCTGTTTGGGTAGCTGGAGCTGATAGCTCCATTGAGCTCTAGGAGACAGTGTAAATAGCATCTCAGATGTATCCCAGCCTAGGGGGAAGGAGCTTCTGTAGGTTACTGAGCTGGTCCCAGGAAAGGTTTAACTTCCTTACCGTATGGTCAAAAAAAAGTCTTGGTGAAAATTTGGATATGCTGCCTGGAATCCTTGGTACTGAGGGTTAAGTGGGAGTTGCTGGGGGCATCTGCTACACAGACAACATAAAGTACACTTTAATTTCTTGGTTAAAGAAAGGTTTTAAAAATTCTTCAATTCTCTTTCCCAGCTCTCTCTCTTTCCCAGCTATCTCTTTCCCAGCTCTCTTTCCCACCTCTCTCTTTTTTACCTCTTTCTTTCCCCCGCTCTCTTTTCCAGCTCTCTCTCTTTCCCAGCTCTTTCCCAGCACATGGAGGGCCAACCTGGCCTGGTCCCAGCAGGTCTACTGAATAAATCTACCCCTTACCTGAAAAAAAAAAAAAATCTTCAATTGACTACAGATTGTGTGACATTAAAGAGTTAGCCAAATTTTAGATGGAAACAATGGCATTATGGTTATTTTGAAGTAATTATTTCTAGTTAGTACCATAAGGGTATATATTTAATGAGATATTATGATGCTACGATTATTTCATTGTTTGGAGATATGTCCTGAAGTATTTATGGATAAAATCATGATATCTGGAATTTGCTTAAAATAATACATTGAACTAGGAAACCATCTTCTGTGATATATATATCACTATTCTCATTATATTGCTCGTTTGGGCTCTTTATTGTTTATTTGCTTGAGATAGGCTGGCCCTGGACTCCCCTTCTGAGATTTTAGGATTAGAGGCCTGCAAAACTATACCCACCTCCTCTGGTTTTTTTTGAGTTTGTTGCCACATTTTCCTAATTATTTTTTCTAAAATGTTTCACCTCTCAGTTTTGATTGGTTTTTCTGTCTGTAGTTCACATAGTTGAGGGTGTAATAAATGACTTAATGACCTAAGATTGCACGAAAGACATGCATATTTGTGGTTTTCCTTCACTATCAGAATTATCAAGTGTTCATGGCATAAACCTGGTTTTTATTGCTTGTGATTGGCTGATGTTTCATTTACTTGTTTTGTTTTGTTTTTTAACATCAGTATGTTATTTTGACACCTTGATTTACTTAACTGGCTCCTATGTAAGGTGTCAGAATTTTCCTTTAATTAAGACACGATCACCATCTGGTGGTGAATAACAGTAATTGATTTGAATAATTCTTTGTGGCCTATAAAGTGTTTATATGCATATTCCTGTTTATTGAAATATCTACAAATTACAAATAGCTCATTTCAGCAAGATCTCAGTTAACTGTCAGTGATATAGTAATCAGTTATCAAGCACTTCTTTGTGTTTGAAAGAAAAAGTGTTAAGTGATCACTTGTTTGCTCATTTAGTGAGAATTCATAATTCTGCAGAATTTTCTGTAAAAGAAATATTAAGCTGACTTCATAATACCTAAAATAATGGCAGTGAATCATAAAGGTATCTTTTAATGTGCTATTCAAGTTTTTAAATATTGTTGAGGATAGAAGCCTGGTACTTCAAAATCAAAAACAAAAACCATACAATTTGATCATGTGGTCATAAATTAATGCTTTTCAGCTGCCCTATCCAAAACTATACCCTCTTACTATATGTCTGTATTAATTTTTTTTTTTTTTTGGTCAGTCATGGGGCTTGAACTCTGGGCCTGGGCACTATCCCTCATCTCTTCGAACTCAAGGTTAGTGCTCTACCACTAGAGCCACAGTACCAATTCTGGTTTTCTGGTGGTTAATTGGAGATTAGAATCTCATGGACCTTCCTGCCCAGACTGGCTTTGAACTGCGATCCTCAGATCTCAGTCTCCTGAGTAGCTAGGATTACAGGCATGAGCCACTGGTACCTGGCTGTATTAAATTTTTTAAATTTAAATTAATTCAGAATGAATAAAGTAGAAGCTTAGTTCCTTGATTTTTTTTGGGGGGGGTGGAGGAGTGGCTGGGGGTCGGGACAGTGGTACTAGGATTGAGTACATGCTGAACCATGTACTCTATCATTGAATTACCCTTCAAACTCTAATTAATTTTTCTAATGAATTTTTTGCCTTTTTTATATCAGTTAATAAATTCTGTGTTACTAGTGCTCCTAAAGGTCATTAACTTTAGCCACATGCTAGTAGTTTATGCCTATAATCTTAGCTACTCAAGAGACTGAGATTTGAGGACTGTGTTTCAAAGTCAGCCCAAGCAGGAAAATTCCTGAGGTTCTTATCTCCAATTAGCCACAAAAAAACCACAAGTGGACTGTGGCTCAAAGTGATAGAGCACTAGTCTTGAGCAGAGAAGCTCAGGGTCAGTGCCCAGACCTTGAGACCAAGCCCCAAGAACAGGAAAAAAAAAATAATTCATTAACTTCTCAGTTCTATTTATAACGAAGAATATAAGTAAATTTAATTAAATTGTGAACCACAATCCTCAATATGTCCTGTATTAGCTTTTTAAGAAGTTCCAAGGGATGGGAATGTGGCTTAGTAGAGTACTTGCCTAGCATGCATGAAGCCCTAGGATTGGCAAAAACAACAACAACAACAACAAACAACAACCCAAAAAACCCCAGAAGTCCCAAGAATATAAAGGTATTCCATGACTTCTTTGTGATGTAGAGAGCATGTGTGAAAAACTGCTGTCAGAACCACTAGAAAGTGAAAGACATGGGTAATGTGGGTGACAGGCATTCCAAAAACAAAGGTGTCACTGGTGTTGGAAAGCCAGTCCCACAGAGACTTGGGACGTGTACTTCCTAGGCATTGAAGGATGAATATGATTCACTGTAGAAAAGACAGTATGCTGGAAAGCTTAAATAAAGCTCACAAAGGGCTGATGTAAACTTGATCGACACTGAATAGTCCAAAACAGTTTCTACCAAGGATTTCATTGTAGAAGTGAGAAAACAGGATTGAGAGAATGACAATATTGGGACTATAAAGCTGGGGTGAGAAATGGTGGGTTTATACAGGTATTTAGGAGCTATAAAATATCAGCTGGAAAGTAATAATAGCAACAATATTTTTGGAAGATTGATTTGGTTTCAGACTTGCCTTAGCTATTTTTCTAAAGTGAGAAAGAAGTATAGTTATATCCTAGAGAAAGAGGGAGTTTGAGATGTAGGAAGGGAGAACCATGAAGATCACTGTATTCACGGAAAGGAGAAGTTGAAAGTGACCTTAGTTTTGAAAAATCACAACAGAAATAAAAACCAAGTGCTTTAGCTTTAAATAGTGTTTTTCTGTTAGGAACCTCCTTGAAATAATTGATAGTCAACACTTCCTTTTATTACAGATAGCGAAATTGAATGTTTAAAGGACTTGACTACTTGTATAAGTGATAGAGCTGGAAATTGAGCTCATATTTTTTTTTCTTTCTTCTTAACTTGACATCCTAATCAGTTGCCTAACCCAGCACTTCAGTTTTTCATGACTCTCTATCACTACACAATTAGTCACTTGTTTTATTAATTTTATTTCCCAAACATTTCTTAGATCTACCTACTGTTCTCGATAGAACCTCTGCCTTTGTTCAAGGAACTCCTGTCTTTGTGGATTAATGTATTTCTGAATTTATATCTAATCTATACCTTGTACCATACTTTCTATGACAAGCAAATAAAAACATTTGTTTATAAGTCTGACTTCCAAAGTGGCGTTGTGGCTCAAGTGGTAGAGCCCTCATCTTGAGCAGAAGAGATCAGGGACAGCGCCCAGGCCCAGAGTTCAAGCCCCATGACCGGCCAAAAAAAAAAAGAAAAGGTCTGACTTTTATTGGGCACCAGTGGCTCATGCCTATAATCCTCGCTACTCAGGAGGTTGAGATCTGATGATCGTGATTTGAAGCCAGCCAGGGCAAAAAGGTCCCCAGGAGACTCCCCAATAAACTAAAAAAAGCTGAAAGTGGCACTGTGGCTCAAGTGGTAGAGCACTAGTCTTGAGCACAAAGAGGCTCAGGGCAGCACCCAGTCCCTGAGTTCAAGCCCCAGGACTGGCAAGAAAAAAAGTCTGTTAATGCTGTCATCCCCTGGGTGGTACTTCAGTAGAGATTAATTGCAAACATTCCTTGCTTAAAGGCCTGAGAAGCACTAGCAACATTTGGCTATAATTGTTTGCTAGTCAATAACTTCTAGGTCTAACCCCAGCCAAAGATGACAGCAGAAAAACATAATTTACACTGTGATTTATATTTTTGCCGAGGGGGTGGAGAATGTAAAATGTTTTGAAAATTAACTGCTACCTTTGTGGAAAGTTTCAGCAAAGGTTCTTGTATAGTGGGAATAGGGAATTTCAAAATTAAAAATTAAGTATATTGTGTTTTCATTTAAAAAAATTTTTTTAAAAAGTCTGACTTCCTCCAATTTAGTCATTGAGGTATTTCTAAATCCAGAATAATGTAGTACTTAAACCTTTAAAAATCAAAACTTCTTAGTCTGGTCTCATGAGCTCTTCTCAATCATGTCGAGGCCTCTGGTTCCATAATTACTTTTTTTTTTCCTGTTAATATCTGTTGTTTCTACAAGCAGTGTCCTTGTCACACTTTACTCCACCTTCAACCTCATATTTTTGCTTAGGGTGTCTATTATATTGTCTTTGACCACTCTTCCTTTCTTCCTTTCCTTCTTTCCTCCTTTCCCTCCATCCCACCATCCCACCACTCTACCTCTAGAAGACTCAGTTCTCACAGGTTCATTGAGGACAGTAACTATGTTCTACTTGCAAATAGTCCCACAGAAATTGAGCGAGTGAATGTTTTTATTTTTTTATTTCTATTTTTTGGGGGGTCCGGTCGTGGGGCCTGAACTCTGGGCCTAGGCGCTGTCCCTCAGCTCTTTAGCTCAAGGCTAGCACTCTACCACTTGAGCCACAGAGCCACTTGTCTTTTTTTCTTTTTGCTTATGTGAGGCTGAGGAATCGAACCAAGGTCCTCATGCATGCAAGGCAAGCACTCTACCACTGAGCCACCTTCCCAGCACCCTGAATGTTTTTATACTGTACAATTTTGAGGTAGATATGGCTTCAGTGGAGAATGAAGAGTGAAAGGGTAATTGAAAAACAATTAGGTCATCACATCCCAATGTCTGAGTGTTGCTCAGAGCATTTGTATCCACCTGGATATTGGATGAAATGTACTAGTGAGTGCTACAGACAAAATTTTAGTTTTGGATAGTCACAGTACAACATAAGGGCTATCAATACGTATACTTGCAGAAGGCTACTGTAGAAAACTTTGTTTTTAACCTATCATTTTTCTAATATATTTAGTTATGGAAACTTTTTAGATAGGGTACCTTTCTTTTGGGATTTGAGAAATGCAGAATTTGGTGGTCATTTTTGTTCGTTATTTCCCTCCAATCTAGTTAATATAATTGAAAAACATAATCAGTTCTTCCCTAATGGATATTTGGAGGAACTCTGGTAGTTTGCAGTCACAGTAGAGAATCTGGGGGGAAGATAAAGCAATCGTCAAATATTTAAAGCGTCCAATAGAAAAGAAATGGAAGTCTTTTAAACAAGAGAATTGGAAAATAAGCAAGTGCGTGTACGTGCTCATGCACATACATGCGCACATTCCCTGAGCTGCTTTGCTCAGGGCCAGTAGCCCTCTGCCATTTGAACCACGATTCTACTTTGAACATTTTGGTGGCTAATTGGAGATGAGAGTCTTTACAGACTTTCCTGCCTGGACTGGATTTGAACCATGATCTTCAAATCTTAACCTGAATAGCTAGGATTACAGGCATGAGCCACCAGCACCCAGCCCCAGGAGAGGTTTATAAAGGTGGATTTTTAGATAGAGTATGGGTAACTCCCCAGAAAATGGAACTTGTGCTTTAGAAGAAAAGTAAGTTTTGGCTGGGAATGTGGCTTAGTGGTAGAGTACTTGCCTAACATGCATGAAGCCCTGGGTTTGATTCCTCAATACCACATAAACAGAAAAAGCAGGAAGTGGCACTAAGGCTCAAGTTACCTTGAGTGAAAGAAGCTTAGGGACTGTGCCCCCGGCCCAGAATTCAAGCTCCAGGACTGGCCAAAAAGGGAAGAAAAGTAAAGTAAGTTTTGTCTATGAAGGTTGTCAGGCAATGATCTATAGAGATGCTTTAGAGAAGTTTTGCATATCAAATAAAGAATAGTGAGCAGTGGCTCACACCTATAATCCTAGCTACTCTGAAGGCGGAGAACTGAGGATTGCAGTTCGAAGATATCCTGTCTAAGAAAGTCTATGTGCCTCATCCCAGTTAACTAGCAAAAAGCTGAAAGTAAAGCTGTGTCTCAAATGGTAGAATGCCAGCCTTGAGCCAGAAAAGCTAAAGGGCGTACAGAGGCCCTGAGTTCAAGCCTCAGTACTAGCACCAAAAGAACAAAAACAAAAGAAAGCAAATAAGGGATAGAAGAGTAGTTTTCTGAAACAGTTTTGAAAAACATTAAAATCAAGTTTTCAGATACATACTAACTTTAGGAATTTATATTTCTTGATTCCTTTTAAATTATATGAATCTATATATTTTCTGAAATACCAGTGTTGAAACCAATATGAGGTATCAGAAACAAGCAGATTAAAAGTTTTGGATGTACAGTGTTATTTACTGTTTAAATGATTGATTGTCTTACTAGGGAATGAATTAGACTTTGTATATGCTAGACAAGTAAGTACTCTAGTACTGAGCTCATCTCCAACCTGATGTTTTATTGTTTTAAAATAGATTTAATTTTTGGAGGGGGAGCAGTTTTCTGTTCACAGAAAAATTAGGCAGAAAATTCTTAGTATTCACATATACCTGCTCTTCTCATAAATACACAACTTCCCCTACCTATACTATGGTGGTACATTTGTGAAAACTAATGAACCTACAATGACTGTGGTTGACACCGTAGTCTGTAGTTTACATTAGAGGTCATTCCTTATGGTAATTGAAAGAAAATATGAATATTCCTTCTTACCTTAAAGAATGTTTTCAGTCATTTATTGCTCTAATTCATGTTGTTGTTGTTGTTTTGATTCAGAGGTCTAAAAATTAGAATTAATGTCATCTATTTTGAGAAAGGATTAGGGAAAAGTTCTCTGTTTCTTTGTTTTGTTTTGTTTTTTTTGGTCAGTTGTTGGGCTTGAACTCTGGGCCTGGGGGCTAACCCTGAGCTCTTCAGTTCAAAGCAAATGCTGTACCACTTGAGCCACAATGCCACTTCTGGTTTTCTGGTGGTTAATTGCGAGATAAGAGTCTCATGGACTTTACTGTCTGGCTGGCTTTGAACCATGATCCTCAGATTTCAGCCTTCTGAGTAGCTAGGATTTACATGTGTGAGCCACTGGTGACCGGCAAAAGTTCTCTTTTATTATAATCTTAAATGTTTATAAATAATACTTGTATTATGCTGACTAACTAATTTTTCTTCTTCCCTTTAAGTACCAAAAGAATTGGTGGAGCTCCATTTGAAGTTGATGAGAAAGATTGGCAAATCTGTTACTGCAGACAGATGGGAAAAATACTTAATTAAGGTAACCCTTTATAAACTACTTTATCAGTGAAATAATATTACTCTAGTATAAATAGACATTTACATCTCATAATATCTTTTGAAATAGTTTTCTTGAATTAACAAAATATGACTCCTTCATATTACTACTGTAATTTAAGTGTGTGATTCTTTTTCTTTTCCTTGTTACTAAGCAGTAGTCTTGAGTCCTACTGTTAGGTTTTATTGTTATATCTCTTTTGTGTGCAGGCTGTGTTTTGTGATAGGATTTCACTATGTAGCTTAGGCTGGGCTTGAACTTGTAATCCTCCTGCCTCAGTATTCTGAGTTCTGGGATTACAATTGTACACCACCACAGTTGGCTCTGCCTAAAATGTTGCTCAGGATTTTTTATATCTTCTCCTATTTAATCTTTAGGATTATCTTTATCAAATCCAATAAAATACAGATACACAGGAATGTTATCATTTTTGTTTGTGATCACCCAATGTAGTAGGCAGTGGTAGAAAAAGATAAAACATTCAAAGTCCATTAGGTCAATTTAAAACTCTTCTAAGTTATCCACAACACCAAGCTTGTTAATGAGGATAACCTGAGTAATCATCTTTAGTTTAGGCTCTATTACCAGACAGCATTTGGAGTTGTATCCAAATGCTAAAACTCACATAACTGATTGAAACATAATTTTCTTGTTTACTTTAAAAATATGTTTATGTACACTTAAAATTTCATTTCTGTTCTTTTTGGGGAAGGTTCTGAATATAGTATGGTATGAAAAGAGAAACCATCAGGGACAAAAATAGTTTTATTATAAATAGTCTAAGTGCTCATCCAGTTATCTTTTTTGTATTGTACACCCCTACAAATGAAATAACATTAAACAGCAATCATTTTTCAGCTGGTTGATTGTGGCTCAGGACAATAATTCTAGCTACTATGGAGGCTCAGATTTGAAGATTCAAATTCAAAGCCAGCCTGGGAAGCCACTTACTTTAAATTAACCAGCAAAAAGCTAGAAGTAGAAGCATGTCTTATGAAGTACAGGGCCAGCTGTGAATGAACAAGCTAAGCCAAAGGTAGAAGCCCTGAGTTAAAGCACCAGTACTCTCTCTCTCTCTCTCTCTCTCTCTCTCTCTCTCTCTCTCTCTCTCTCACACACACACACACACACACACACACACATACACACACACACACACACACAGTCACTTAAATCAGTTCAGTGGCTCTCTAGGTCAGGAACTTAGATCAGTTCCATCATAATGTGTTGACCTACCAGTGTCAAGGGAAAGTAGCTTCTAATATTAATTAATATTGTCTAACTTTAAGAAATGTATTTTGCACAAATTTAAAGCACTGCAAAGTTGGCTTAGCATTGAAAATATTTGATACGAGATTCTCTGAAAGAAGTAATAATTGAATCTTTGAAATGTATTAAACTGTGAATGACTGTTAGATAGCTCTGGATGTTGGGTTGTCAAATAGGAATAGGGACACCAACTGGAAAGGAACTGGGCAAGGCAACTTTTACTTCAGCAGAAGGGTACGACATCTGCCAGGAATCTAGTAAGCAAGCACACAGAGCAGGCAGGCTGCTCCTTTTTTAATCCCTCTCCTAATAGGTTAGGCCCATTTGGGCCTCAGTTCTTTTGTAAGGTAGAATTGAGATGACAAGCCCAGATACCACGAAGACATCTGTATTCATTGCTGCATTATATGGTACCTATACACAATAATTTTATATAGCCATTAGAAAGAATATTATGTCACTTGCAGGGAAATGGATGGACCTAGTTCAGGCTCCTAAATTTAGAATTATGATAGTTTTTATGTATTCTGTGCGATAGGAGTCAAATTATATTCTTGACATAGGGATATCCAGTTGTTCTCGTGCCATTTGTTGACAAGACAGTTCTTTACCCTTATTGAATTACTTTGACATCTTCATAAAATTTTTAAAATATTTGATGGTGTGTTTCTGAAGTCATCCTCATCAGTGTGTACCATATTCTACCGTACCAAATTACTGACTCTGGTTCCTTGGTTCTTTGTACAAGAATAAAGTAGTCCTTGAGCTGGGAAGGTGGCTCAGTGGTAGAGCGCTTGCTTTGCATGCCTGAGGCCCTGGGTTCGATTCCTCAGCACCACATAAGCCAAAAGAAAAATCCAGAAGTGGCGCTGTGGTTCAAGTGGTAGAGCACTAGCCTTGAGCTGAAGAGCTGAGGGACAGTGCCCAGGCCCAGAGTTCAGGCCCCATGACCGGACCCAAAAAAAAAATAAATAAATAAAGTAGTCCTTTTTCTATAGTTTTTCCTCACTCTCTTACTCTTATCACTTTTATTTCCTCCATAGTATTATTTTATTCTCTAAAATTGTGTTTACTTTGTGCGTGCATGCATGTGTGTGCACATACATGTCATCGTCCTGGGTCTTCAACTCAGGTGCTGGGTGCTGTTCCTGAGCTTCTTTTTGCTCACAGCTAGCACTCTACCACTTGAGCCACAGCACCTCTTCTGGCTTTTTCTGTTTATGTGGTACTGAGGAATCGAACCTAGGGCTTCATGCATGCTAGGCAAGCACTCTACCACTAAGCCACATTACCAGTCCTCCCTGAGCATTTCTGCTCACCACTAGAGCTCTGCTACTTGAGGTCTAACTCCATTCTCAGCTTTTTGGTGGTTAGAGAGGAGAGTCTTATGGACTTTTCTGCCTAGGCTGGCTTTGAACTATGATGCTCATATCTCAGTCACCTGAGTAGCTAAGATTACAAGTGTGAACCACTGGGTCTAGGCTGAAATTGTGTTTACTTTTAAAATGAAGGTCCTGGCCTTGAACTCAGGGCCTGGGTGCTATCCTTAAGCTTTTCTGGTCAAAGCTAGCAGCTTCCCACTTGAGCCACAGCTCCATTTTCAGCTTTTCCTGATTAACTGGCAGTAAAGAGTCTCATAGACTTTCCTGCCTGGGTTGGCTTTGAACCACAATCCTCAGATCTCAGCCTCCTGGGTAGCTAGGGTTATAGGTGCCAGCCACTAGTACATAGCTTGTGTTTCCTTTTTAAGAATCAAAGCTCTGTGATAGGATTTTTATCAGTCTCCATAACATTTTTAGGACCTGAGCTAAGGGCCTCATACATAGCTGTCATTCAATAAATCTTTGCTAATTCTGTTACTAGATGAATATATACAATGCGTTTCCTGGAAGTGCCTTTAGTAACAGCAGTGATATCAGATAATGTACATTGTTTTATAATTTTTCTTTTATTTTTCTATATCTTCCCCTTACCTTACACACTCCTATATACAAAAATTGCAAATTCTATGAGATTAGGAAGGAATATAGTTTTCAGTATTTTGCCATCAAAGGCTATACCTTAAAAATGACATACAAAAATAAATGTTATATACTCATTGCAAATGTTGAAAAAGATTAAGTTCATATTTTTATCAGATGACAATTTTTGGTATTCAGTATTACTTTTGAGGTTTTTTTTTTTTGGGGGGGGGGGGGTGCAGTTCTTGGGGTTGAACTTGGCCTAAGTGCTGTACCTAAGCATTTTTGCTCAAGGTTAGTGATCCAGATCTCCACTTGAGCCAGATCTCCACTCCTGGCTTTTGGTACTAAATTGGAGATAAGAATGTCAAAGACAGGGCTGGGAAAGTAGCTCAGTGGTAGAGCACTTGCCTTGCATGCATGAGGCCCTGGGTTCGAATCCTCAGCACCACATAAGCAAAAAGAAAAAAGCTGGAAGTGGCACTGTGGCTCAAGTGGTAGAGCGCTAGCCTTGAGCTGAAGAGCTGAGGGACAGCTGAGGTGGCTTCAAACCTGATCCTCAGATCTCAGCCTCCTGAGTAGCTAGGATTATAGGTGTGAGCTACCTGTGCCTAGCTACTTAGGGTTTTCTAAGAGTAATTTCTTAGATATTTTAGCTTTTATTACTAACCTATAACATTTTAAATAATGTCTGAGTGTCTGTCTATCTATATCTAATGAACTAGCTAGCTGTCTGTTGTGTGTGTTCTGGGGCTTGAAATCATGGCTGTGCTCCATTGGTTTTGTTCTGATCATGGCTGATATTCTACTATTGGAGCCACAATTCCACTTCCTGCTTTTTTTGCTTGTTAATTGGAGATAAGTTCATATAAGATAGTTTATAGAGGCTACAATGGTTATATCTCAGTGCTAAGGGAATGAAGTTGAGAAATGTTTCCTTCAGCCTCTTTTTTTTTTAATTAAATATAATTTTTCCCCTTAATTCTGAAACAGTTTATTTATTTAGTTATTTTTATTATTGTGAAAATGCCATACAGAGGGGTTACAATTATATGGACAAGGTAATAAGTACATTTCTTATCAAGCATTGTTGCCTCCTCCTTTGTTTCCCCTTCCCATCCCTTCCCATTTCCCCCTGGAAATGGCCTATAATGACCTGGTTATGGCCTATAATCCAAACACTTGGAGGACAATAAAAGGAGGGCCATGAGTCAGTCAGTGATGGGAATCAGAATGCCAATAGTCCATGCTATTAGTGAATTTCAGGCCAGCCTGGGCTACATATTAAGAACTTCATCAAAAATAAAGAAAAGGAATAATGTCTGTATTTCTATCTCACCTAATTAAATGTTTTTCTGTTTCATTAGTCTTTTTCAGTTTTGCGTGGAGGGCAGTACTAGGTTTGAGCTGAAGGCTTCATGCTTCAGGTAGCATCTAGCCTTTGTTTTGTTTTGTTCTGTTCTGCCAGGGCAGGCCTGAACTAAGGGCCTCAGTTACACCTCCCATCCATTTGCAGGCCACCACACTCAGATTGCAGAGATCAGATTATATTAAATCCTTGCCCACGCCGTTCTCACACTTGAGTCTTTCCTATCTCTTACGTAGCTGGGATTACAGAAATGAACCACTGTGCTGGCCACGGTACCACTTCCAGTTTTCTGGTGGTTAAATGGAGATAAGAGTCTCCTGGACTTTCCTGTCAGGGCTGTCTTTGAACTGCCATCCTAAGATCTCAGCCTCCTGAGTAGCTAGGATTACAGGCATGAGCCACCGGCTCCCTGATGGTATGGGATCTTTTTTTTTTTTTTTTTTGTCGGCCGTGGGGCTTGAACTCTGGGCCTGGGCGCTGTCCCTCAGCTCTTCAGCTCAAAGCGAGCGCTCTACCACTTGAGCTACAGCGCCACTTCCAATTTTCTGGTGGTTTATTGGAGATAGGAGTCTCACGGTCTCTTCTGCCCGGGCTGGCTTTGAACCGCGATCCTCAGATCTCAGCCTCCTGAGTAGCTAGGATTACAGGCATGAGCCACCAGCGCCCGGCTTGGTATGGGATCTTATACTTAGAGCTTCTTGTTCTTGTTTAGGTTTTTTTTGAACTAAAGGTATCTTGCCCTCTTGCTTAGCTTTTTTTGTCTCTAGGCTGGTGCTTTGCTACTTGAGCCATATCTCCCATTTCCAGCTTTTTGTTAGTTAATTGGAGATTTTATTTACAATCTCTCCAATTTGTAAACCTGGACTAGCTTTGAAACCTAATCCTCAAGTAGCTAGGATTACAACTGTGAGCCTGTATACTCTGTTCTCCTTCTCGTCCTTTTCCTTCTTCTGCTGCCTGAGCACTATCCCTGAGCTTCTGTGCTCAAGGCTAGTGCTGTACCAGCTTCACTTCCAGCTTTTTAGCAATTAATTGGAGATAAGAGTCTCAGAGCTGACTTTGATCCAGGATCCTCAGATCTAAGCCTCCTAAGTAGCTAGGGTTATGAGTGTGAGCCACCAGTGCCCAGCTTTTGACTTGTTTTTAGGCAAAATTTTTTCAGTGCTATATGATAAATTTCTATATGATAAATTTCTGTCATGCTGGTCATTATGAACACTCATTAGACATTTGATCATACTTGGAATAAATTAACTTAAAATTTAGTCTTATACAGAATCATGTCTTTTGATTATGGAACAAATATACAGAAAGTTTTATGTTTGTCTTGCCTTTTTTTTTTTTTTTTGGTCACTTGTGGGACTTGAACTCAGTGTCTGGGCGCTGTCCCTCAGCTCTTTAGCTCAAGGCTAGCACTCTACCACTTGAGCCACAGTGCCACTTCCAGCTTTTTCTGCTTATGTGGTGCTGAGGAATGGAAACCAGGGCCTCTGGCATGCTAGGCAAGCACTCTTACCACTGAGCCACCTTCCCAGCCCATGTTTAGCTTGGTTTAAGAATTAATATATTCAGTTAATAATGATAAGGGAGAATGGTAAAAGGGATGACATGGATAAAGATACACTGTGCTCATAACCTGAATTGTGGAATTGAAACCCCTTTGTATAAGTACTTAATTAAAATAAATTTCAAAAAAGGAATCATTGTATCAGGCAATCTTTTACAAGTAATCATAAAAATAAAAATTAGATTGCAGTATATAAATTTTTTTGGGGGGGGAGGCAAAGGGTAGGTCGGTCCTGGGGCTTGAACTCAGAGCCTAGACACTGCCCCTGAGCTCTTTTGTTCAAGGCTAGTGCTCTGTCACTTTGAGTCACAGCTTCGCTTCTGGTTTTCTGACATTTTCACAGACATTTCTGCCTGGGCTGGCTTTGAACCATGATCCTCAGATCTTAGCTCCCTGAGTAGATAGCATTACAGCAGTTTCTCCAGAATTCCTTTGGGAACACTGCATTATTAATCTTCTAGAGCTTCTATAACAAAATATCCCAGCCCGTGGCTTAAACAACACAACTTTATGTTTTCTGAGGTTTAGAGCCTAAAAGCCTAAGATTATAATTCTGGAGAATTTGGTCTTGGGTGGGCTCTTTCCTTAGCTTGTAGACAGATGCCTTCTTGGTGTGTCTTCATGTGGCATTTCCTCTTCATGCAAGTGGGAGATACATATCGCTGATCTCTGTGTGTGTGCGTGCGTGCGTGCCTGCGTGCATGCATGTGCACAGGTACATAGTCCTGGGGCTTAAACTCAAGGCCTGGGTACTATCCCTGAGCTTTTGTGCTCAAGGCTAGTGCTCTGCCACTTCAGCAATAGTGATGGCCCTGGCTTATCAGAGGCTTAATTGGAGATAAAGAGTCTCAGGGACTTTCCTGCCTCAGCTGGCTTCGAACTGCAGTCCTCAAATCTTAGCTTCCTGAGTAGCTAGGATTAACAGGCAGGGGCCACTAGTGCTCAGCAGATCTCTATCTTCATGTAAAGTCATCTGTTCTACTGGATTGCGGCCCCATTTAACCTTTGTTAACTTCTCAGAGACCCTGTCTCCAATTACAGTCAAATTCAAGGTTAAAACTTCAACATTTAAGTTTTGAGGACATATATTTCAGTTCCTAACTACACATGAAGATTTAATTAAATGAAAAGGATCAACAAAAGGAGAGAAGAGATTGAAGATTACTGCTTTCATAATTGCATGATTCCTTCAACATAAGAATTTCTTAAAGTTGCATTCAACTTTAAAAAAAAAAAAAGAAAACCCTGTTTATTTGTGAAATGGATACTTGCCCTGGTCAAGTGTCTTTCCTTGGATTCTAGATTTTGCTTAATCTCTCAGTAATTTACATTTATTGTATCTGAATCAATTGAATACTTCAGGTATTATCATTGGCATTAGGGTTCATTGGGGACATTAAAATATTGATAGTATAGTATGGTTCAGTAAGTTGCTGAATAGTTCAGTTTATTATAGTATAGTATGGTTCAGTAAATTACTGTAGAATCTATAACGATCTCTAGGCTAAATATAAGAATTGTTAGCTGGGCATGCTGTTGCACACCTGCAACCCCAGCTAGATAAATATCTCAAGTTTGATAGGAAAAATTCATGAGATCCTATCTCAAAACAAAATATATGGCTGAGGACATGGCTTAAGTGGTAGAACACTTGCTTAGCAAACTTGAGCCCTGGGCCCAGGGTTCAAACTCTAGTACTACCAAATCATCTAAGTAATCATTTGAATCAATAATCAGTCAAACACACAGCAAGGGATAGGGCTGTGACTTAGGTGACATACTGCTTTCCTAGCATATACAAAGCCTTGGGTTCAGTCCCCACTTTTGTAAAAAAGAGAATGCTAACAAATATTGAATTAAAAGCTGGGTATGGTAACCCACTCATATAATCTTCCACTCAAGTGGCAAAAGCATAAAGATCAAGAGTTTGAGGCCAGCCTAGGCCATGTATTTATATCCTTCCTCAAAACATAAATAAAACAAAACAAGTATTGGGTTAAGAATTAGGAGTTTGCCAAATGAGGGTTGTGTGCACTAGTACTCAGTACACTAAGGCAGGAGCCTCAGGACTTCAAGGTTAGCCTGGGGTATATTAGCAAGTTCAAGTTGGAATTTTAACTTTCTTACTAATTAAATTTTGATCCTGATTAAGTAAGTTTTGCATTTGTTTCTTCCCAATTACAACATCAAAGAATATTGGAAATACCTATAGTCTCTTTCTAGTTTGGAGATTGGATAAAAAGATTGCTTGAGTCCAGGAGTTGGAGATCAGTTTGTACAACTTAAAGAGCCCAGATTAAGCTGGGCATTGTGGTACATTCTTATAATCCCAGCTCCTTTGGTGGAAGACATAGGAATATCTCAAGATCAAGGCTAGTCTGGTTGAGAAGTGACAAGACAAAAAGTTGAGAAAGAAGGAAGTTTTTATTCTGTTTAGTTTTGGTAATTATTAGGTAGCTGCAAACATATTCTGAAATATTAAATTTTTAGGAATATAAATTGCCAATTTTACCAGTAATTTGCTTGAAATAGTTCTATTTCATTTTGAATTTATGTTCAAACTTTCTTAAGAAGGAAAACTGATTGTATTTATTTGTCATTGGCTAGCTTTTTTTGTGTCAGCTCCTAAATAAAAATGTTAGAATACACTCTTTTTTTTCTTTCCTAGTTGTTGAGATAACTTTGACTCTAGCATAATGTGAAATTCCATCTATCATGGTTGTTGTGGTTATATCATCAGCTTCTATCCTTGTCTTTTAGGTCTGTTACATCTTTTTTTTTTTTTTTTTTTTTGTCGGTCGTGGGGCTTGAACTCTGGGCCTGGGCGCTATCCCTCAGCTCTTCAGCTCAAGGCTAGTGCTCTTCCGCTTGAGCTACAGCGCCACTTCCGGTTGGAGATAGGAGTCTCACGGTCTCTCCTACCCGGGCTGGCTTTGAACCGCAATCCTCAGATCTCAGCCTCCTGAGTAGCTAGGATTACAGGCGTGAGCCAACAGCGCCCGGCTCTGTTACATCTTATAGAATGCGCATTGGGAGACTTTTGACTAACATTTTGTTTAAAAATAGCAGTGCCAGCTGGGCAAAGTGTCCCATACTCCTGCGATTTTATTATTATTTTTTATTTTTTCAAAGAAGCTGTAGTCTTTATTTATTTGTTTGTTTGTTTATTGGGTCCTGTCTTGGGGCCTGAACTCTGGGCGCTGTCCCTCAGCTCTTCAGCTCAAGGCTGGCGCTCTACTACTTGAGCCACAGCGCCACTTCCGACTTTTTTCTTTTTGCTTATGTGGTGCTGAGGAATCAAACCCAGGGCCTCATGCATGCAAGGCAAGCGCTCTACCACTGAGCCACCTTCCCAGCCCACTCCTGCAATTTTAGAGTTCAGAAGGATCAAGAGTTCGAGGCTAGCCTAGATTACATAGCAAAACTCTGTCTCAAAAAGAAAAAAAAAGTATAATTGTGTGTGTGTCTGTCTGTCTGTCTGTCTGTCTGTCTGAGTAGTTTATTAGAGATAAGAGTTTCCTGGACTTTTCTTCCCCAGGCTGGCTTTGAACCACAATCCTTAGATCTCTGCCTCCTGAGTAGCTAGGATTACAAGTGTGAGCCATCAGTGCTTGACAGGGGTGTTGTTTTGTTTTGTTTCTTTTTTGTCGATTGTGGGGCTTGAACTCTGGGCTTAGGCACTGTCCCTGTGCTCAAGAGCGAGTGCTGTACCACTTGAGCCACAGTGCCACTTCTGGTTTTCTAATGGTTTATTGGAGATAAAAGTCTCATGGACTTTCTTGTCCAGGTTGGCTTTGAACAGTGATCCTCAGATCTCAGTCTCCTGAGTAGGTAGGATTATAGGTGTGAGCCACAGGCACCCGACTAGGGTATTATTTTTCAGAAGCTGTGTTTATGACAATTTGATATGTAGAAATAGAAAATAAATAGATTTTTTATGTTAATAGGAGGTTTATAATGCATTGAGAAAAGCAAAGGCTGAAAGTTTCCAAAAATTACTTAATTTTTTTTTCCTTTTTTTATGAAAAGCATATTCTTTTTCTATAAAAACTGTGACCAGAGTTTTAAAATTCCTAAATTAGTGGTTATAATTATTAACTCTAAACCTAATTTGTTTTACCAATTCAAATATTTATTTTGTGGTTAATGGAGAGATGGAGTGTTGGAAGATCTAGGCTTCATTCCTGACACCTTAGCACAGTTGATATCAGCAAAGCTGACCTTACTTATCTGAATCTGAGTTGCTTCATCTATAAAGCTAAGTGACTGCCATTTTTCTTGAAGGGTTATTAGAATTTAATTAAATAGGAAATACATTCCAAATTGTCTGAACAAAACTGGACAGAAAAGTTATTCTAGGTAGTATAGTACTGAAGATACTATTGAGGTTTATATGGTGGCTAATTGTTAAGGCATATGAAAGCCTTTTGAATCTCAAAGCCCAACATTATTTACTACCTGGCCCTTTACTCAGAAAGTTTGCTGACCTCCAGTGTGTCTGGAACACTGCTTAGCATGTGTACTTAGTAATTGTTAAATGAATTAATGATTGTATTTAAGTAACTTTGTTAAATACACAAAGCCAATCCATATCTTTAATGGTATAACTTGAAAAAATGATGTTTTCTTTATTGCAATAAAAGAAAACTCCCTAAGTTGTTTTAAAAAGTTTTTTATTATTACTCACATACTGTATATTATTTTCTGAATAATCTGAGTGATCACTTTATGTGATATTTGTTATAGTATGAACCTTGGTTATAGCTAATAAACATGATAATAAGCTTTGTTTTTATAAAGTTGTTAGTCATGGCTTTTCTAATTAAATAATTTAGAAGGGCTGGGAAGGTGGCTCTGTGGTAGAGCGCTTGCATTGCATGCATGAAGCCCTGGGTTTGATTCCTCAGCATCACATAAGCAAAAAAGAAAAAAACCAGAAGTGGTGCTGTGGCTCAAGTAGTAGAGTGCTAGCCTTGAGCTGAAGAGCTGAGGGACAGCACCCAAGCCCAGAGTTCAGGCCCCACCACCGGACCAAAAAAAAAAATTTAGAAGTCCTTGGTACAAGTTTTACTTTCCCGAGACTAATTTTTTCTTCTTTAAGCCCCTCTTATCTCTATATTATTAAAAGTGTTATTAATAGTCTAGAACAGGTACTGGCAAACTTCATCCAAATTAACTAGCTGTCTGTTTTTGTAAATAAAATTATATTGAAACACAGCCAAATTGGTTTGTAGGTGATCTGTGACTGCTTTTAACAGAATACATGGCTCTTTAACAGAATACATGGCTCTTAAAATCTAAAATGCTTACTGTTGGCCCTCCACTGATAAAATTTACTGATAACTGGTTGAGACAGCACATAAAAAACATAATGTTAGTCAGCTGGATTGCTAGAAAGTACAGCAAGAAGCAGCAACTGGAGCTGCTTTTATCTATTTTCTTATCTCTTATGTTAGTTGTCTGCTGATTCATGAGCTTTGGAAAGTGGTACTGCATCCACCTCTTTGACCGTAGTATTATTAAGTTCTAAGTACATCAGATTTACACACACTTGGATGCATGAATACACAGTAGTTAAGTTTTTTTTCCTTCTTGTTTCTCTTCAGAGTTGCCACTGTCTAACTTAGGCTATTATCCTCTCTTGCTTGATCCTTTACCTTCTAATTGGTCTTCTAGCTTTTTACCTTGGAGTTATCTCCTGCTATGAAAGTGTTCCTTTAAACTAAAAAGAAAAATAAAAAGTCACTATAGCACCTTCAGACTTAAAAGCATTTCCCTTTCACCTACAGACCTACTTATTCTGCACAGATGGTGCAGAGCTCACCATCTTTTTCATCTCTCCTAGCTCTTGCACACACTGTGTCTTCTCACTAACTTGTTCTCTTGACAGACTCATTCATCCCGTTTCAAGTATCACTGTCTTCTTGACATCTATCTTTTCCTCAGAAGATGTTTCTTCGCGGACTTAAGTTTAACTTCATTATTGGAAATATTGTCAGATTTTTTGTTGTATTTCATGTTCATTCTGTATGTAGTAGGCACTGTTCAATGCTTTTTAAAGAGTTGTCTCTACTTTGAAATGCTGATTATTTTGCTTTATGTGCATAGAAAATTCTACTCAATCCAGAGAAAGTGTCCAGGACCTACTAGCTCTTTTTCTTTGCTAATTGCAGACATAACCAATCTAAGTCTTCCATACTAAACCAGATGACTCTGCTGTCAAAATTAGTTAGCACTGGCAACTACTCATCCTCTCTTGTTAGTGTCTCCATGAGATAGCTAAAGACCTATAAAGTGAGTGAATTTGTTAAGAAATTGCCAATAGCCCAGCCTTACTGCAACACATTTTGAAGAAAAGTGTTGTGAAAAAATGCCAGTGAGAGGAAGTACTGTAATAATCTAACTGAGCAAAGAGGAGGCCTAAATTAAGGTTTAGGTGTTCAAACTATTTGGAAGGTAGAAATCAGTAACTCTTGATGATTGATAAGAGTAGCAAAGTAAGATGTCTAGCAACTCAGTTCAACTAAGGGCATTCATTATTGATTTCTATCTTGTATTTGCTAACCTATTTTCCAGTGTTATCCAGATTGTCTTAGAACTCAAAAATCTAGACTGGTGACTTCCCTTTTTTTTTTAATTGTAAATGTGATGTACAGAGGGGTTTCAGTTACATAAGTCAGGTAATAAGTACATTTCCTTTTGAATAATATTGTTCCTTCCCTCATTCTCTCCCAGTTTTTCCCCTCCCTACTTTCTTCTCCTCCAAGTTGTATAGTTTATATCAACATAGTAGCTGGTGGGTTTCATTGTTGAACTTCCCAAATTAGATAAACTTATATACAAGACAAAGGATACAGTAATAAAAAAAAAAAAAAAAAAACAGTGGCAGAAGGGAATAAACCAAAGGAAAAAGGAAAGAAGAAAAGAAAAGAAAAATGAACTGCAAGTCCTGGGGCTTGCTTGATCTCAAGGCCTGAGTACTATCCCTGAGCTTCTTTTGCTCTACCACTTGAGCCTCTGTGCCACTTCCTGCTTTTTCTGTTTATGTGGTACTGAGGAATTGTACCCAGGGCTTCATGGATACTAAGCAAGCACTCTATCACTAAGCCACATTTCCCAGCCTATCAATAAACATCATTTTATATGGTCATATGCACATAGCTATAAAGCCTTTGTGATTATCTCCTGTATGGCCAGAAGACATCTATGGCCATAAAAGAAATGCAGATCAAAACAGAATTGAAGTTCTACCCCACCTCAGTTAGAATGGCCATTATCAAGAAAACTAACAATAACATATACTGGTAGAATGTGGCCAACTATTACACTGTTATTGGGAACATAAACTTGTTCAACTACTCTGGAGAGCAGTATGCAGGATCCTCAAAAGACTTTTTACTTTTAAGGTAGAATTAACCTCATAAAAATAAACCCAGTAAGTGGAAATTTAAACTACCTGACCTGCTAAGACCTCTTAGCATGCCATTTTACATGTATTTACATTTTAGTTTAGTTAGGTAGGCTGTGGACTTAAATGCTTCACATTCCTTTTACTTGGCAAGGTACAAAGAAATTTCTTTTCTTTTTTTTCCTTTCAGTTAAGGGGTAGGTTTATTCAGTAGACCTGTTGGGACCAGGCCAGGTTGGCCCTCCACGTGGCTATCAAAGGCCTGGGAAAGAGCTAGGAAAGATAGCTGGGAAAGAGAAGAGAGAGCTGGGAAAGACAAAGAAATTTCTCCATGTGAACTCTCATACTTCCGTGAAATGCTTCTCTTTCCTTTGGTTGTTAATGATAAGCAATTTCAGATACCTTAACTAATGAATACTACTTTACTAATACATATAAATTTGCCTTCACAAATTAAGCACCTGTGCCTCTCTTTTCCTGCAATCCTACTTCTTTCTGCTATCCTACTTCCTTCCCAAAGCCATACGAAAACTTTCAAAAATAATAAGGAAAACAAAATTATTAATTGCATATCCTTTAACAAAGAAAGAACAGTAGATATTCTTTAGCCTCAGAACAATTTCTAAGAAACGGGGTGTGGGTTATTGCTGTTTAGTCTCTTCAGTGTTTGCCCCCTTAGGTGATTTAGAGGTTTTTAAAGAAGAAATATGATCCATTTTAGTTCAGTTGTTGATTTTTTTTTTTTTGGTAGGTCGTGGGGCTTGAACTCTGGGCCTAGGCACTGTCCCTGAGCTTTTCAGCTCAAGGCAAGAGCTCTACCACTTGAGCCACAGCACCACTTCCTAAGTTGTTGATTTTAAGAGGACCCAATTCCAAGAAATGTTTAAATATGCAAAGAAATATGCTTCTTTGCAAATAAGCAAGGAGTATTTCCTAGGGCTCAATACTTAGAGTGACATTTACTAGGAAATAACCTAAAGTGTCTCTTCTGGGGTGTCTTTTGCATTTCAGCAGAAATTGATGTCATTCCTTTGTTCCTCAGAAGAAAAGGGAAGACAAAGAATCATTTCTACTACTTGGTGCTAGCAACAGATTGAAAATAAGTAAATTGATAATAGATGGCTTTGATCTAAACAACAGTTTTTAAAAAAACTGTATACCACTCTCCCTCCTTTTAGTCTTGCTGATTTTTTTTTTTAATTCCTTAATAAAGCTCATCAGGGGCTGGGAAGGTGGCTCAGTGGTAGAGCGCTTGCCTTGTATGCATGAGGCCCTGGGTTCAATTCCTCAGCACCACATAAGCAAAAAGAAAAAAAGCCAGAAGTGGCGCTGTGGCTCAAGTGGTAGAGCACTAGCCTTGAGCTGAAGAGGTGAGGGACAGCACCTAGGTCCAGAGTTCAGGCCCCACGACCAGACCCAAAAAAAAAAATAAGGCTCATCAGTCATCTTTTGTCATTTGTTAATTTGGTCACATTTTGACAAGCTTCAGATGTTTCTTTACTGTTATATTTCTCAATAATAAATTAAAAGTGATATTTTTATTTTTTATTGTTAAAATACTGTGTGTGTGTGTGTGTGTGTGTGTGTGTGTGTGTGTGTGTGTACGCGCACCTTTTGGGAGTGTGAGGAGGGTGTGTATGTATGTGTGTTCATAAAATACTGTGTGTGTGTGTGTGTGTGTGTGTGTGTGTGTGTGTGTGTGTGTGTGTGTGTATGCGCACCTTTTGGGAGTGTGAGGAGGGTGTGTATGTATGTGTGTTCATGTTAGTACCCGGGACTAAACTCAGGTCCTCAAGCCTGATAAGCAAGCATTCTACCACTTGAGCCTTGCCCCAGTTCTAGCTTTTTGATATTTAGTGGGATATAAGAGCCTGTGTATTTGCCTGTCTGGGCTAGCTTTGGACTTTGATGCTCACATTTCTACCTCTGGAGTTGCTAAGATTATAGGCATAAACCATTGGCACCTGTCCTGGTTTTCTCTTTTATTGAGATACAATTTACATTTTAAACCGTAAGCGTCATTGGTTTTTAATATATTCACTGTGTTATGCAACCATAACCACCATCTAGTTCTAGAACACTTCTATCTACCCCAAAAGATACCCAGTAACTATTACTACTAATCAGTTCCAATCCTACTTACTATTCTACTTCGCATATTCTGGACTTCCATATAGTTTTCTAGCTTTTCTGGCTGCTTTAAAATATTGCTATGCAAATTTATACACAAGTTTTTTCTTTACTCTGCTGTATTTATCTAGTTGCTGAGTATTGGGAAGTCTGTGTTCAACTTTTAGAGGACCTATCAGATTGTCTACCAGAAATTTTTTAGTATTCTAATTTCTTGATAACATATTTTAAAATCAATAATGATAAAAGCTAATATTTGAAAACTTACTTTAGTACCATGCCATTTTACATGCATTACATTTTACTCTGTGACCTGGATCATAGACAGGTAAGTTACGTCCAGGGTCACATAGATTATAAATTAAGAAAGTAAGAATTGGGGGCTGGGAAGGTGGCTCAGTGGTAGAGTGCTTGCCTTTCATGCATGAGGCCCTGGGGTCGATTCCTCAGCACCACATAATCAGAAAAAGCCGTAAGGGGGGCTGTGGCTCAGGTTGGTCTCAGCTCTGGTCTACAGCTGAAGAGCTGGGGGACAGCGCCCAGGCCCAGAGTTCAGGCCCCACGACCGACAAGAAAACAAACAAACAAACAAAGTAAGAATTGAAAGTAAGTAATACCATAGCATTAGCATAAGCGCTAAATTCTTTTTATTATGAAGCATTTTCACATTCTTTTTTACTTTGTAGAATGTTTCTTTTCTTTTCTTTTTGGCCAGTCCTGGGCTTGAACTGTCCCTGAGCTTCTTTTGCTCAAGGCTACACTCTACCACTTGAGCCACAGGAAGTCACTTCTGCTCTTTCTCTGTATGTAGTACTGAGTAATTGAATCCAGGGCTTCATGCATGTTAGGCAGGCACTCTACAACTTAAGCCACATTCCTGGCCCTAGAATATTTTTTAAAGAACACCGTTTAGCCCAGTGCCAGTGGTTCACACCTGTAAGCTTAGTTATTCAGGAAGCTGAAATCTGAGGATCGTGGTTTGAAGCCAGCTTGGGCAGGAAAAAGTTAGAAGTAGAGCTGTGGCTAAAGTGATAGCCTTGAGCAAAAAAGCTTTGAGTTCAAGTCCCCAGACAGCCATACATGCACACAGAAAAAAACACCATTTATTCTACGGATAAGAATAACCCTAATTTTGGCTGGGCATCAGTGGCTGACACCTGTATTCCTAGCTACTCAGGAAGCTGAGATCTGAGGATCACAGTTCAAGGCTAGCCCGGGCAAGCAAGTCCTCCAAGAGACTCTTATCTCCAATAAAGCACTCAGAAAACCGGAAGTGGCACTGTGGCTCAAGTGGTAGAGTGCTTTCCTTGAGCTTAATTGCTGAGGGACAGCGCCCAGGCCCAGAGTTCAAGCCCCAGGACTGACCTACCCCCCCCCCCCCCAAAAAAAAGATCCTAAGTTTATATGTGAATTACAGGTAGTAGTGTACAACAAATACTGAATTTGCAATGGAGAGGCACCTGACTCTGCTAATTTTTTTAAATATTTTTATACTATATATATAAATTATTTAAGTTTTATGGCAAAAATTATCTGGTCTATCAAAGTATATTGCTTAAAAGTTCCTGCTTTGGCCTGGTAGCTTGGCTCTGGTTTAGGAAAAAAGGAACTGCTCTAGGATTAGAGAGGTTTTTTGAAATGTAAGGTTTTTGTCTTTAAATGATTTCTTTTTAAGATGGAATTAGGACATGCCCCAGACTATTCAAGAAATAGCGGAAGGGGCTGGGAAGATGGCTCAGTGGTAGAGTGCTTACCTTGCATGCTTGAGGACCTGGGTTTGATTCCTCAGCACCACAGAAGCAGAAAAAACCGGAAGTGGTACTGTGGCTCAAGTGGTGGAGCACTAGCCTTGATCTGAAGAGCTGAAGGACAGTGCCTAGGCCCAGAGTTCAGGCTCCACAATCAGCAAATAAAGAAAAAAAAAATAGCAGAGGGCGTGGTCAATTTTGAGATTACTTTTGTACTGTTAATCCTATTTCAAAATCATCTCATTTAAAAACATTTTGCCCTATTCAGAGTAGCCAATCGTAAGCAGATTGTGAACCTTGATCCCAACCAATCTGAGCAGAGGGGCAGGACCTGCTGTGTTAGGAATTAAGAATCTGATCTGCCTGCTCTGTGTGCTTGCCAGATTTTGGGCTGATTTTGTACCTTTTCTGCACCGGAGTAAATTTTGCGTTGCTGAGATGACCCAGATCTTCTCCCCACGCCCCCCCCCTCCCGTCCCCCTTCCTCTTCCCCCCCTTTTTTTTCCCCCCACCCCTGCCCAAATCCTGGGCAGGGCTTGTTAGGCAGTAGTCTACCACTTGTGTCACACCCAGCACTCCTAACCTTTTTTTTTTTTGAGGGGGGGGTAAGAAAGCTTGGCAGAGCTTATTAAGTAAACAAGCAAGGAAACAGACAAAAAAGCAGACAAACAGGAGGGCAAGGGCATACTCTAGCAGAGTGTGGATACTATGGAGGGACAAGACACAAAGACACAGACACACACAAGGAGAAACCCTTTTCTTTCTTTCTTTCTTTCTTTCTTTCTTTCTTTCTTTCTTTCTTTCTTTCTTTCTTTCTTTCTTTCTTTCTTTCTTTCTTTTTCTTTCTTTTTCTTTCTTTCTTTCTTTCTTTCTTTCTTTCTTTCTTTCTTTCTTTCTTTCTTTCTTTTTTGTGGGTGGTCCAGTCGTGGCGCCTGAACTCTGGGCCTGGGCACTGTCCCTCAGCTCTTCAGCTCAAGGCTAGCGCTCTACCACTTGAGCCACAGCGCCACTTCCGGGTTTTTTTTTTTTCTGCTTATGTGGTGCTGAGGAATCGAACCCAGGGCCTCATGCATGCAAGGCAAGTGCTCTACCACTGAGCCACCTTCCCAGCCCCTCTTTTATTTTTTTTTAATGAAGGTATATGTGAATTAAATAAGTCTATCTTATTTGTGGATTTATTATATGCAGTTTTGACCAAATGTGATTACAAACCACTCAGAGAACCACTCAGTTTCGTATTATCTTCCGTTGTGTTTATAAACTCTGCATCCTGAGCATTCAGTTTCTCAACATTCTTTAAACCCAGGTATCAATATTAAGAATTCCGGCAACTTCATCTTAATGCATGTCAAATTGTTGGGACTCAGCAATATTAAATATTAGTACTAAATTACCATAGAGCTAGCACATCACTTTTATTTAGTTAGTTAGTAATCTATTTATTTATTTATTTTTATGATGGTACTGGAGTTTGAATGCAGGGCCTTATATTCGTTAGGTTCTCTACTTCTTAAGTCACACAGAACAATTTCAGGGACATTTTTTTCCCCTAAAAAATTGCTGGAATTCATTCGGAAAATGATAATAACTTGGCCAAAATTGTTTATACTGTGGGTTTAGAAATATTGATTTATATTTTTCTTAGTTTTCTATGGAATGTCTGTGACTTCTAATAGTCCAGTGAATTGTATTATAACATATCTAAAGGCTTCCCCATAGAAAATGATGTACTTATACCTTAATTATGGCCAGAAAAATTTTATGTAATGATTGCCTTTAGATAGACATCAGAAACCTGTTCCTCTTAGAGTTTTATGAAATTGTAACCCCTTTGTACAACTATTTAATAATAATAAGATTGTCTTAAAGTTCTTTCTTAGCCAGATACTTGCTCAGTAAGCATACTTACCAGTGTATCAGTGTTTTAAAAGAAATTACATTAAAGTAGCAACCTAAAATCATTCCTCATTGCTTTAGCCAAACACATATACCTGACAAGTAAAAGCAAAATCTTTTTATAAAATTTGATCAGTATAAAAGGATTTGGAAATCTATTGAAAACTATTATTGTGCTAATCCATATTTTTTTAAATCTTGACTGAACCAAAAATGAGAGAGGCTATAATATAGATAGTATAAGATTTTATTGCCAGGCACTAGTGGCTCATGCTTATAAATCCTAGCTACTCAGGAAGCCGGAGCTGTGAGCATTGTGGTTCAACCAGCCCAGGCAGGAAAGGCCTTGAGACTCTTATCTCTAATTAACCACTAGAAAACTGGAGAAATAGTGTATGGCTCAAAGTGGTAGCATACTAGCCTTGAGCAAAAGAACTCTGTCAGCATCCGAGCTCAGAGTTCAAGTACCATGGTTGGAAATTTAAAAAAAAAAAAAAAAAAAAGATTTTATTGAGTACTTATTAAGGTTCTTTTTTTTTTTTTTTTAATGGTCGGTCATGGGTCTTGAACTCTGGGCCTGGGTACTGTCCTTCAGCTCAAGGCAAGAGGTGCTCTACTGTTTGAGCCACAGCACCACTTCCAGTTTTCTCATTGGTTTATTGGAGATAAGAGTCTCACAGACTTTCGTGCTCAGGCTGGCTTTGAACCACCATCCTCAGATCTCAGCCTCCTGAGTAGCTAGGATTACAGGTGTGAGCCACCAGCGTCTGGCTTTGTTTTTGTATTTTAAAGTGGTACTGGAGTTTGAACTCAGGGCCTTGTGCTTACAAAGCAGATGCTTTGTCACTTGATCTGTATCTCTAGCCCATATTATTATTTTTGGCTGAATATAACAATTTCCAAAATACTATAGCTATCTACTTTATATCATATACAAAAAAGTATTTAAAGTAGATAAATAATATAAATATAAGACATAATAAGTCTGTAAAATTCTTAGAAGAAACAATAAGAATCTTTGGGAACTTGGATTTAGCAATGATGTTTTTAGATATGACAACAAAGGATTGAACAATCAAAGAAAAAAATGGGTCATGGACACTTCATCATAACCAAAAGCTTTTGTGCATCAGAGGATTTGTATGAAGAAAGTAGAAATGAACCTGTAGAATAGGATAGGTGATGTTGCAAAGTGCATATATTGCATCACATAACAGGGGCAGGAGGGTTATATTCCAGATTTCATAAATAACAGCTAAAACTGAGCAACAGTAAGAACCTATTTCAAAAATGGATAATGAATTTGTATAGACATTTCTGCAAAGAAGATATACAAAGACTAATAATAAGCATATCAAAAGATGTTCAATATCTTTAGTCATTAGGAAAATGCAATTCTAAACCACAATTATATGCTACTTTATACCTAACAGAATAAACAATTGAATGTGAGTAGTGTGGTATGGTGATGGGGAAATTGAAGCCCTCCCATATTCTTTATGGAAATGTGATATGGTACACCTGCTGTGGAAAAGAGTTTGTCAGATCTTCCAAAAGCTAATTGTAGATTTGCCATATGTCTTAGAAGTTTCACTCATAGGCATCTTCACATGAGCAGGGACTCATATACTTTATACCAATATTTACATGTTATTACTTACAGTAGCCACGATGGAAACAAATCATATCCATCAGTAGGTGACTGAGTGTTGCATTAAAGATTACACTTTAATGAAAACATTATATCAAATGAGAAAGTAAACAGACACAAAGGGATAATATTATGTGGTTCTAATTACACAAGCTATCTTGAATCTGGATTTGCCAATCCAGACACCAAAAGTAGATTAGAAAGTACTTTTGAGTTGAGAGGAGACTTTAATGGCTAAAAGATGTCTGTTTGGGGTTATGCACTGGTGGCTTATGCCAGTGATTCTTTTTTTTTTTTTTGCTTGGTTGTGAGGCTTGAACTCTGGGCCTGGGCGCTGTCCCTCAGCTCTTTAGCTCAAGGCTAGCGCTCTACCACTTGAGCTACAGCGCCACTTCCGGTTTTCTGGTGGTTTATTGGAGATAGGAGTCTCACGGTCTTTCCTGCCCGGGCTGGCTTTGAACCACGATCCTCAGATCTCAGCCTCCTGAGTAGCTAGGATTACAGGCGTGAGCCACCAGCACCCGGCTATAATTATACTTTTTTTTTTTTTTTTGTCGGTCATGGGGCTTGAACTCTGGGCCTGGGCGCTGTCCCTCAGCTCTTCAGCTCAAGGCGAGCGCTCTACCACTTGAGCTACAGCGCCACTTTTATGCCAGTGATTCTAACTATACAGGAAGGTAGAGTTTAGGGGATTGAGATTTGAAGCCAGTCCAGGTACAAGTCTGCAAGATTCCATCTCCAATTAAAAAAAGAAACTTCATTTCCAGCAAAAAGACAGACTGATCATGTGGCTTAAGTGAGCAAGCAAACTGAATAAGCACAAGGTTTTTAATTCAAACCATAGTAGTGACAAGGAAAAAAGGGAATTTCTTTGTAAGTGATGAAATAAAAATTGGTGATGGTTGGGGCTGGGAAGGTGGCTCAGTGGTAGAGTGCTTGCCTTGCATGCATGAAGCCCTGGGTTCAATTCCTCAGCACCACAGAAGCAGAAAAAGCCAGAAGTGGCACTGTGGTTCAGGTGGTAGAGCACTAGCCATGAGCTGAAAAACTGAGGGACAGCGACCAGGTCCAGAGTTCAGGCCCCACGACTGACCCAAAAAAAAAAAAAAAAATGGCGATGGAGACAAAAATTTTGAGTGTACTTAAATTGCTAGTAAATAATTTTGTATTATACTTTCATTATAAGTATGTAAGCTTATATTACCTATCTTCACCATAAGAAATATTTAGTGTTATTAGAAAGGAAATTTGACTAGCTTTAGCAATAATCTTAGGCTCTAACATATTCAGTATCAAAATAGGTATATAACAATGGAAAACTTTTAGTATAAGATACTATTAATTCTCTAGAAAAATAAAAGCAGGAAATTAAAGCAAATCAATCACTAGTTATTTTATTTATATCATCGATATGCTTCATCTCCATATCTGAAACTAGGTGTTATTAAATATTATTTATGTACATTTTGACCATTTCTGACCTACCTTTTCATAGCTTTTAAGTCAATTCTGTTTTCTGTTCTAATTTAACTTTTTTTTGTTTGTTTTTTGCCTATCATGGGGCTTGAACTCAGGGCCTGGGCACTGTCTCTGAGCTTCTTTGTCTCAAGGCTAGTGCTCTACCATTTGAGCCACAGCAGCACTTTATGCTTTTTTCTGTTTATGTGGTACCGAGGAATTGAACCCAGAGCTTCATGCATGCTAGGCAAGCTCTCTACCACTGAGCCACATTCGAAGCCCTCTAGTTTATCTTCATGATGATTTTTCTGGAATAGTTTTTGGATCATATTTATGTAATGAAGCTGTGACATAGCAAGTATTTATTGCACATATTCTTGTACTTACCACAAAATCTACATTTTACAGAAGACAAATTTGAAATTGAAATAGGTGGCTGGTCCGACAAGACCGTTAGTAGAGAGAACCAGGATTTGGATCTCAGTCTAGATGATTTTAAACAGCTATGTCTGTTTATATTTATGCTGTTTCTAGGTTACTTATAGAATAAATTACTTGGAAAAGCTACTTTCCAATCATACTCTTTGCATTTGAGGCATGCTGTTATGGTTAATAAAATGTGTGAAAATAAAATAGCTTTATAGAAGTTTTATTTTTCTTGGTAGTCTGTTATATGTTTTCAGTATAACTTCTGCGCACCCCCTCTTCCCTCCCCTCCCCAGTTGCGGGGCTTGAACTCTGGGCCTGGGCACTGTCTCTCGGCTCTTCAGCTCAGGGTGAGTGCTCAACCACTTGAGCCACAGCGCCATTTCCAGTATAACGTTTCCTTGAAGAAAAGAGTTTACCGAAAGATTGTAAAATTGACATTATTACTTATTTTTGAGTTAGTATAGATTTATAGTATGAAGGGTTTTCTTTGTTACCTTGCCATACAAGGTCATAGTATACTTTGAAATTTTCACCTCAGGGGGTTAGAGGCATGGCTCAGATGGTAGAGCACCAGCCAATGAGTAAAAACATCAGATACTTAGTTCAAATCCTGTGGTGATACTGAATATGTTAGAGCCTAAGATTATTGCTAAAGCTAGTCAAATTTCCTTTCTATAACACTAAATATTTCTTATGGTGAAGATAGGTAATATAAGCTTACATACTTATAATGAACGTATAATACAAAATTATTTACTAGCAATTTAAGTACACTCAAAATTTTTGTCTCCATCGCCATTTTTTTTGGGGGGGGGTCAGTCGTGGGGCCTCAGAATTGGCACCTTTTTTATATGTGTATACTGGTACTGGAGCTTGAACTCAGGACCTGTCTTCTGACTTACCTTTCATGCTAGTGTATATAAGGAGTAAGCACTCTGTCTTGATTGCAAAGTATTTTTTATTGCTAAACATTTTATTTTCTGGGCTAAGAGGGTGGCTTAGTGGTAGAGTGCTTGCCTCGCATACATGAAGCCCTGGGTTCAATTCCTCAGTACCACATACACAGAAAAAGCTAGAAGTGGTACTGTGGCTCAGGTGGTAAGAGTGCTAGCCTGGAGCCAAAGAACTTCAGGTAGAGTGCTCAGGCCCTGAGTTCAAGCTCCAGGACTGGCAAAAAAAAATATATATATATTTTCTACCCGTTAGAACTCATTATTCCTTTGCCTGTTCCTTCCCAACTACTAATATATTTCCTGTGGATTTTATTATTTGAAACATTTTGTCTACAGATAATCAATAGAATCATGTACTTAACATTTTTTTGTGTGTGGTGTTGGGTATCAAATCTAGGGTTTTATACTTGCTAGACATGTGACTGAATAAACTATTAAATAGATTGTATGTTTTGTGTAGCCATTTGTTTAGTGGACATTTCTGTTGTTTTTATCTTCAATTATCTGTCTAGTTGGGGTAAAATGTTTTAGATCTTGATCTTTTAGCTTTTGATTCAGTCACTTTAGGGTCTAACCTGTAAATACTTTTAATACTTTTAATAAGTTTTCCTTTTACTTTCAGGTTCTCTCTTCGTCTTCTCTCTCTCTACTTGTACCCCTTAATACCCCCTCTTTAAATTCAGTTATCTGACATTAGCAAACACTTCTGATGGATTTAATTAGTCATTTTAGAGTGTAATTGGGTTAGTCAGCTTTCTCATGTAAATTCTCTTTTATAAATATATATTAACAAGAACATGTAGCTTCATATTAGGAGACTATCACTGTTGTGTTAGTAAGCCAGAGAGAGAGAATAAGAGTGGAGAGAGAAATCATCCATGCAAGTGATAGGAAGACATGGAGGAAGGGATCTAGGCCAAAATGTGCCTTCTACAACCTTCCAATACCCCCCAAGCTGGGACCAGACTTTGAGAACCAAGAGCAGTTGCAGGACATTCCCAATGTTAGTAAAAGTGTTTTCTTGTATCAAGATATTAATTTTCTCTGACAGATATGCCAAGAGTTTAACAGCACCTGGGCATGGGAGATGGAGAAGAAGGGCTATCTTGAAATGAGTATTGAATGCAAACTAGCACTCTTAAAGGTAATAAGTGTATTATTTGTTACAGTTATTTTTTATTCAAGTTTTCACTTTTGACTACTTGTTAGATTAGAAAATAAATGAAAAATAGACATTGAGACAGAAGACAGTAGACTCTTTTAATCTTTTACAGTTCAGTGATTTTAAAAAGTGTTCTTTTTTTGGTGTGTTTTAAAATTGTCCTCAAAACATAATGAATTTGAATTATTTCTGCTTCTAAGAACATTAATAGAATGGGCAAACAATTGCCTTAAATTCCATTTACCCACTGTTTTCAGCTTTGATGTTCCTTGCTATATTATTCTAAAGAAGTTTACCAACCTAGTAATTCAATAGTAATTTGATTACTAGTAATTTTATATTGTTTTTGAGATGACTAAGGGCATCCCATTGTATATGATTAAAATATACAAAAGCACTTGATCATCTCAATATAGGCTTATTTTCAAGTTTGAGTTTTCCTTTTTTCTCATTTTCTAATTAGTAATTAGCCATCATAATAGAGGAGAAAGTATGCTTTGTGAAAATGTAACAATAAATTCACTACTTGTAAGATTTGCAGTAATTTATAACTAGACTTCTTATTGAAAGAACTTCAAGGTATTTATGATGGTTCTAAAAATATATGTCAGTGTGTCTGTGTTAGAGACAGGACATGGTTATTACTATAACCATAGAGACATTCATAGCTATCCCTTTAGTGCTACAAGTTAATACATGTTAATTGCTGTTTTCAAGATGCATATAGGAAACCTTATGCCTCTGAGGTACTCTGTTCATTCAGCATTTATATCTTTAAAATGTCCAACTTTGTTTTATTTTATGTTGATATTATTTGTTTGTTTGAAATGAGATTTTACAATGTTGGCCGCAGATCTCAAATTTCTGGACTCAAAAGATCTTCTGCCTCAGGCAGCAGAGTACCAGAAAACATATTATTACCTTTTTTTTGGGGGGGGGGGGGGGAGTCCGGTCATGGGGCCTGAACTCTGGGCCTGGGCGCTGTCCCTCAGCTCTTCAGCTCAAGGCTAGTGCTCTACCAATTGAGACACAGCGCCACTTCTGGCTTTTTTTCTTTTTGCTTATGTGGTGCTGAGGAATCGAACCCAGGGCCTCAGGCATGCAAGGCAAGCGCTCTACCACTGAACCACCTTCCCAGCCCATTATTACCATTTTTTAAATACCACTTTGAAACAAAAAGTAGGAATTTTCTCAGAAATTTTAAGATGGAACTGCCAAATGATTTAGTAATCCCACTGATTAGGTATGTAGTCTACAGAAATGGAATCTTTAGGTCAAACAGTCATGTGTACTCTGATGTTTACTGCAATAATGATGCAGTAATGGAATCAAATCTAACTTGAATACAAATGAGTAGATTGAACATAGTATATATACATAGTAGAATATTATTGAGCTGGGAAAAAAAAGAAGGAAATACTGTCATTTGTTCCATGATGAACCTGGACAACATTAAGTGAAATAAGCCAGATACAAGTACCCCTTATAATATCTAAAAGCAACGTTTTATATGGTTGTGACCATAAGTTACAGTTAGGGTAGTCTGATTGGAGAGGTTTTTGGTCTGACTTTCAAAAATTGTGCTAGGCAGAAGGTCTATCATACAAGATATAATATATAACATATTACATACTTGAAAATTACTAATTTTGTCAGTCTTATCTTACCACAGAAATACGTACATTGAGGTAATAGATGTGTTAACTAGTTTGATTTGTCAGTTCTACATGACCAATGTCTCTCTATATCAAAACCTACTATTGTATACTATTAATATATAAGATGTTTTCCAGCGTAATTCATTACTTAAAAATAAATGAAACCTTAAGTAAAGTTTTATGTAATTGTGATTTTTACTGTACTTAGACTTATTGCTATAGAAATATGATTTGATTTGCTAGATGTGGTAGCACATACCTATATTCCTAGTTACTGGAGATGCAATAGGTAAAGAGAACTGCGGACCAAAGCCAACAGAGGCAAAAGATATTGTGACACACTGTTTTAAAAGCAGAGGACAGCTGGGCACTGGTGGCTCCACGCCTGTAATCCTAGCCACTCAGGAGGCTGAGATTTGAGGATCGCGGTTCAAAGCCAGCCCGGGCAGGAGAGACCGTGAGACTCCTATCTTCAATAAACCACCAGAAAACCAGAAGTTGCCCTGTAGCTCAAGTGGTAGAGCTCTCGCCTTGAGCTGAAGAGCTGAGGGACAGCGCCCAGGCCCAGAGTTCAAGCCCCACGACCGACAAAAAAATAAAAAATAAATAAAAATAAAAAGCAGAGGACAGAGAAAAGGCCTGGGATAGACTCAAATAGTAGACAGCTTAAGTTCCATCCCAGTACTGTTACACAAACAGTCCTCCTAAAAAGAGAAATAAATTAAATATTTGATTTCTGTGTGTCATATTGATACAGTCAATTTGATATATTCATGTAAATTTAAATGTTAACTTAAAATATATCTTTTTATATTATTTTAAATGGATTTTACATAAAAGGTAGGCAAGGTAGTGAAAATAGATGAATTGAGTGTTCTATTTCCTTTGTCCTTGAATAAACCAGTTATGTGCTTGTATATTTATTGTGATGAAATATCTGTGAGATATTTTAAACCATGTTATAACTATTTTTCAGTATCTCTGTGAGTGTCAGTTTGATGACAATCTTAAATTCAAGAACATTATTAATGAAGAAGATGCTGATACTATGCGTCTCCAGCCAATTGGGCGAGACAAAGATGGCCTCATGTATTGGTACCAGTTAGATCAAGACCATAATGTCAGAATGTATATAGAAGAACAAGATGATCAAGATGGCTCATCATGGAAATGCATTGTCAGGTACCTTTTATTAGAATCCCTTTACATTTATTTAATTATTTCTTATTTTAATCTCTTCTCCACAAGAACATGTTCTAGATATCAAGGATGGTCCTTTTTTACAAAGTTGATAAATTTCTAGTACCCAATGAAGTGTCAATAATTTGCCAAATAAATGTAAATAATTGACCATTTGGTCTGTATCAGGGCATATACTTTACACCTCAAAAAGTGTTATCTGGAAGGTGGGTGCTGGTAGCTCACACCTATAATCCTAGCTACTCAGAATGCTGAGATCTGAGGATTGCAGTTCAAAGCCAGCCCAGGCAGGAAAGTCCGTGACACTTGTATCTCCAAGACCACTCAGAAAACCGGAAATGACTCTGTGGGCTCAAAAAGTAGCCTTAGGCTGAAGAGCTGTGGGACAGTACCCAGGCCCAGAGTTTAAGCCCCACGACCAACGCCCCCCCCCCCACATCCCCCCGCCCCAAAAAATAACCGCTAGAAAACTTGAAGTGGCACTGTGGCTCAAGTGGTAGAGTGCTTGCTTTGAGCTGAAGAGCTGTGGGACAGCACCCAAGCTCAGAGTTCAAGCCCCATGACCTGCAAAAAAACATTGTTTGGCTTCTTAGCTATTGTATGCTGTCAGGTGTTACATTTCTAAATATATTAATTTGGCCAATTCATCTTGATACAGTGTATTTTGTATTTTGCTACATATACCACTCTCTCTCTCCCCCTCTCCCTCTCCCTCTCCCTTTCCCTCTCCCTCTCCTCTCCTCCCTCCCTCTCCCTCTCCCTTTCCTCCCTCCCTCCCTCCCTCCCTCCCTCCCTCCCTCCCTCTCTCTCTCTCTCTCTCTCTCTCTCTCTCTGCCAGTCCTGGGCTTGAACTCAGGGCCTGGGCACTGTCCCTGAGCTGCTTTTGCTCAAAGCTAGCAATCTACCACTTAAGCCACCACTTCTGGCTTTTTCTATTTATGTGGTACTGAGGCATTGAATCTAGGACTGCATGTATGCTAGGCAAGCACTCTACCTCTTACCTCTAAGCCACCTTCCTAGCCCCATATGCCTTTCTTTATTGAAGTTTTAAAAAGCATTTAGAGAACTTTTGTGTCATAATTCTTTTTATTTTTTTAATTCCTGTTTGTGCTGACAATAATATTTGAACAGAAACATTTAATGAAAATACTTTTAGAACACTCAATTGGCATTTCTGAATTTCATTATTGTTAAGTAGTTCTACAAAGAGGTTTTAATTCTACATATGAGTACAATGTATCTTCTTTTTATTTTTGGTGCCATCTTGGGACTTAAACTCAGGGCCTAAGCACTGTCCCTGCGCTCTTTGTGCTCAAGGCTAACACTCTTATCACTTGGAGCCACAGCTCTATTTTTGGCTTGTTTTTGCTGCTTAATTATAGACTTTCCTGCCCTCGCTGGCTCCAAACTGAGATCCTCAGATCTCAGCCTCCTAGGATTACAGGCTTGAGCCATTGGTGCCTACCTTGGTGTATTATTTTTTGAGCAAATATAATTGCATGATCTTCATGTAGTTTTTCTAAATGTAGGTAAGTATTCCTGAAGTAAAATTAACTCACCATCTCTCTCTGTGAATGTAGACACTTAATGATGTTCTGTTTATGATGTTTGATAGTGCTTCAATGTGTACTATTCCATGTGTTCATATACTAGCCTTACATAGATTGGGGGGGGGGGGTGCAGTTCTGAGGCTTGCACTCAGGGCCTGGGCACCACTCCTTAGCTTCTTTTGTTCAAGGCTAGCACTCTACCACTTGAGCCACAGTGCCATTTCCAGCTTTTTCTGTTCATGTGTCCTGCTTTATCAGTTTATGTGGTACTGAAGAATCGATCCCAGGGCTTCATACATGCTAGGCAAGCACTCTACCACTAAGCCACATTCCCAGCCTACATTTTTTTTAATATCCTCTCTAGAGCTAGGTACCAGTGGCTCACTCTGTAATCATTGCTACTCAGAAGGCTGAGATTTGAGGGTCTTGGTTCAAAACCAGACTAGGCAGGAAGGTCTGAGATTCTTTTCTTTTCTTCTTTTTTATTGGTTGTGGGGCTTGAACTCTGGGCCCAGGTGCTGTCCCTCAGCTCTTCAGCTGTAGACTAGCGCTCTACCACTTGAGCCTCAGCCACACTTCCGGCTTTTTCTGCTTTTGTGGTGCTAAGGAATCGAACCAAGGACCTCATGCATGCAAGGCGAGCACTCTACCACCCAGCCACTTTCCCTGCCCCAAGAAAGTCTGAGACTCTTATCTCCAATTAAGCACCAAAAAAGCTGGAAGTGGAGCTGTGGCTATAGTGGTAGAGCACTAGTCCTGAGCAGTAAAGCCCAGGACCTGCACAAAAAAGAAAAAGGGGAAAGTGTGTGTGTGTGTGTGTGTGTGTGTGTGTGTGTGTGTGTGTGTGTGTGTGTGTGTGTGTGTATCTTTTCTTATTTTATAGAAGAAAATATCTAAGGGGAAAATCAATCACAGTCATACATGCACCAGAAACTTCTCATGTGCACTGAAGTTGTTACCCTAGGATTCATGTTGTAAAAAAAAGTTTTGTGGTTATACTTTTTAATATCTAGTGGGATTGGCTAATAAAATTTATGTTGAGAACTGTTGCACCTGAGGGTTTAGGGTGTGTATTTGAACATTGTCTTGTCTAGCTGGACTAAAAGAAGGCTCAGTTCTCCTTGGGACTTGGAGCAGTTTTCCTTAAATTTTTTGCTAAAGTTAACAGGTTCAATCTGTTGTCCAAGAGGCAAGTTATCATCTCATTTCTTTGATCTCCTTTCCTTGATCCTAGTTAATTCCATTTAGAGTCCTCCCTCAGGACAACATCTCTTCCTTAGGGGGTTTCAAGGACCTTATCAGCCCAAGCCTCAGCTAGTAACCAAATTGTAGATCTTTCCTCATAAGTACAGCAAATGTCTAAGATGCCCAAATCTCATTCCAGGGAATTCCTTAATAAAAATGGAAGAGTCTTACCTGAAAAGCCAAGCCTGGCTGGGAGGGTGTTATTCTTGTGTATTAAGTGTCCTGACCTAGTTGGTGAGCATGATGTAAGATTTTATGTTCAAATCTAAGTTTATCCATTGATTCTTTGTAGCTACATTATTTCCATGTGTTACTTTTCTGTGCTTTAACTCCCCGCCCCAGCCTTCCAAATAGTAAGGAATATATGACAAGACCCTGAAAGCTTTTAAGGATGTGGATGACAAGGTTGATATGACTGGATGATGGAAGAACTTCAAGTCCAAAGTCTTACTCTGTCAGTACATAGGAAAGTTGCTTGAGTTTGAGTAGAGATGACTGTTGAGAAAGTGGCCTTTACATTGTTGGACCAGGAGGGCTGTAGTTGTCACAAAATGAAGCAGACATTACAATCAACAGTAAAAGGTACTCAGTAGCCTCTTCCACAAGAAGTTTATCTATCAGTACTGTTTTATCCAAGGTGACTTGAGCAGACAGTGTCATTTGCAAGTCCATGTGAAGTGTCACTTTTTTTGTTTGGTTATTTTTTGCTTTTGTTCCAGTACTGGGCTTGAACTCAGGACCTGAGCACTGTCTATGAGCTTCTTTGCTCAAGGCCAGCACCAGAGCTGGAGCCACAGCTCCACTTCTGGCTTTTTTGTAGTTAATTGGAGCTAATAGTTGCACTTTGAACTTTGATTCTCATATCTTTGAACTTTGATTCTCATATCTCAGCCTCTTGAGTAGCTAGGATTATAGACAAGAGCCATTGGTGACTGCAGACGGTCACTGAGTTTTTTGGTGTTTTGTTTTATGTTTGTTTTTTTTTTTAAAAACAAAAACAGTTTAATTACCTCTTGTAATTTTCTCTACAGCCCTAAGGGAATTTGTGTGTTGGCTAATTTAATTTTGTAGCTTCCTGAATGACAATAAACCAGCATATGAGAAGGGGAGAACCTAAATATCAAAGCCCCATTATAAAGCAGAAGTAGTAGAGGTTGTCAAAGTCAGAAGACATACCATCCTAGATACCAGGAAGGCTTTAGCATTAGATAACCATAAGAACTCTTTTTTCTATAACCTCTAGTCTTTAGTTACTGTCAGAAAGTCTGGTCCCAAGTGATTCTTGTTTTTGCTGTAGTTTAGGCTGGCCTAAAGGTAATTATGTAGCCGAGGCTCACTTCAAACTCCTTCTGTTCTAGCCTGTCAAGTGCTAGTACTACAGTCATGTACCTCCATACCCAGTTTGATTCCACTTTTATTGTGACCATTTCACATTATATCTGGACAATTTGCTCTTAAGATATTGGGGATTAATCATTCTGTGGCTGGCTTTAATTGTCCCTAGCCACTGGGATATTTCCTTTTCAGTCTGATTTGAACCCCTATTGGGGGAGAAGTGATAACAGGTAGAAATCAATTTATATAACTAAAAAACTGATAAAGAATAGTTTTTCCTCTTAGCTTACCTAATGTCCATTCCAGTCCTGGGGCTTGGATTGAGGGCCTGAGTGCTGCCCTGAGCTTTTTCACTCAAGGCTAGCCCTCTACCACTTGAACCACAGCTCCACTTCTGGCTTTTCTTTTTTATTTATTTATTTTCATTTTCAAATATATATATATACATATATATGAGTTTTTTATTGTGAAAATACTGTACAGAGGGGTTACAATCACAAGAGCAAGGTAATGAGTACATTTCTTATCAAGCATTGTTGCCTCCTCCTTTGTTTTTCCCCTATGGTGGCTTTTCTTTTTAGTAGTTGACTGGAGATAAGTGTCTCACACTTTTCCTGCCCTACTGGCTTTGAACTGCAATCCTCAGATCTCAGCTTTCTGAGTAGCTAGGATTATAGGCATGAGCCACAGGCACTCAGTCTTATGTCCATTCTTAAGTTTAATTCTATCTTAAGTTTAATTCTATCTGTCCTATAGGTGATGTCTTTTCAAACAGTACTGCTCTGATAGTTCATAGTTGCAGTGACTTGTGTGGAAGATGAAGATTGGTGGAAATATGTTTCAAAACCAACCTCGCCAAGAATCTGTTGAGATCCTATCTGAACAGTAGTTAACAACAAAATCATCTAAAAATAGTAGGAGTTCAGTCAACACCTCTGGGGTAAAAACTCAATATCCTATCTCAAAAATAACCAAAGCAAAAAGGAAAGAAATGTTACTCAAGTGATACAGAAGCTGCCTAGCAAGTGAAGTTGCACTTCTGCTAACGTCAACAAAAAGCCAGTAAGAGCAAATATTTAAAGAAAACTAATTCATTTGACACATAAGTACTTTCAAGAGTCATCTTCTATGAGGCCAACTGCAAATGCTCTGAAGAAGAAAGCAAAATTTAGAATCTTTAGCTCAGTAGGACAGAGCTAAGCCAATCACCAGAATAGTAACTATTTTGGGGGAAGGGTGTTGATATGATCGCTCTCTGGATTCATGCTTGGCCATATGCTATGACCATTTTCCCAGTCTTCTCCAGAATAAGTAATTGTCGGATGGTGTTCTTATCTTAGAGATCCATTGGTCAGCCAGGATTTCATAGAGAATGCTGCAGGGGGTAAAAATAACACATTTTGGGGGGGGGCTTGGGAGCTCAAATTTTTCAACTGGGGGAGATTTCTGAGATGTGAAGGGATGGTTTCCCATTTGAGGAAGAGAGAGGTATTGGACATGTAAGCCACCATTGAAAGCATAGAGGTATTCCCTCAAAGGGTACTTCCATGTAAACCTACTGGGGGGGAAAAGTTCCCACCTTCCAGCTTGAGGCTAGAAGGTATCTATCTTGGCATGCTGCTGAGCACATTGACCTTTGGGTATTCACTTCGTAGTTTACAGTGATTCAGGTCACCCAGGTTGCATGCTCGTACCCTTTGAGCAGAATTGAGTCATAGCACCAAATTGTTACTGGTGGTGGGATTGTGTGAGCCTCTTAAATACAAGGATTTTATGTGTGAACCCCTATGCTGAGCTTAGGATTCTGGTTTTTTTTTTTTTTTTTCTTGTTTTGTCATTTTCTTATGACTGTATTCTTCACTTCATGTATGGTGTATATATACATACATGCACATCTGAGAGAAGGTTGGAGGAGGGCACAGAATCAGTGGAAAGCAGGTGAAAACGTACAGCAGTGGAGCCCACAGGCCGCACTGGTCATTGATGAAAGTGAACTATGCAACTCATGGGTGGAGATGAGAGGGAAGGAATGGGAGAAAGTGAGGGAACATGATACTATGAAAAGGAAGGAAATGTACTTATTACCTGACATATGTAAAGGTAACCCCGCTATGTATCACCTCTAAAACAACAATAAAGTAAAAGAAAAAAAAAGTCACAGGAGGCTCTAAGGCCCTGAGTTCAAGCCCCAGGACGAGCAAAAAATAACAATAATTTGTGAGGAGACAAAGTAGTAAAGGGAGTGATTTCAATTAAAGTACATTATGTACATGAAAAGAAATTACAAAAAGAATCTAGATTAAAATGTTATTTATTGGGAATTTTCTAATATTATTGAATCAAAATGAATTCCCATGTTGTACTTCTAAACTATAATTTTCAAAAGAATATCAGGTAAATTTTGAACTCTATTATTAAAATTGACTTTCTTCCATAATCAAAAAGTTATAGATAATTTATAGCAGTATCAAATAATATTAATCTCAAGATAGAAACTTATTTTTCAAATGAATCATGAGCTTGAATTATTTGAAAAATTTTGTTTAGCTGTACTAGTGTTTTGGATGTTCTTAATGTATTTATCTTTCTGTAATTTTAATTTCCATTGGGTATTACTCAGTTCTTTGGGATAAGAAAAAGATTTTTATATTGTCTTGTTTTTTTCCCCTTGTTTAGAAATCGAAACGAGTTGGCTGAGACTCTTGCACTGCTGAAAGCACAAATTGATCCTGTACTATTGAAAAACTCTAGCCAGCAGGACAACTCTTCCCGGGAAAGCCCCACCTTAGAGGATGAGGAGACTAAAAAAGAGGAAGCAACACCTAAACAAGGTTTTTTTGTGTGTTTTTTGGCTTTTTTGCTTTGCTTTGTAATCTTTTAATCTTCTACTCCTCTACAAACTATATTTGATCCTAGTTTGAAAAATTAAGGAGTTTCCTATACAATAAAGCTTTGTTATTTAAAGGGGAAGAAGGCAAAGAATTTTTTTAGCATTCTAAAATATAAATCAAATATGTTCTAACTATTATAACAATTATCCTTTATTAATTTAAAAATGGTAAAACATATAGTGAACTTTTATGGGAAAAAATACAGCATAGAATTGACTGTTTAAAGCATTTTTAAGTATGTGGTTCTATGGTTCTATTAAACACATTTACTGTGGCATACCATTATCCTTTTTTTTTTCCCCCTAACTGAAACTTCCTTCCTGTAACATACTATCTTCCCATTTTCTCATCTCTTCAATCCCTAATATCTACTTCTGTCTATGTGAATTTTTTTTTTTTTTTGGGGGGGGGGGGGGTCCGGTCATGGGGCCTGAACTCTGGGCCTGGGCACTGTCCCTCATCTCTTCAGCTCAAGGCTAGTACTTGAGCCACAGCACCACTTCCGGCTTTTTTTTTCTGCTTATTGAACCCAGGGCCTCATGCACACAAGGCAAGCGCTCTACCACTGAGTCACCTTCCCAGCCCCTGTCTATGTGAATTTGACTACCAAAAACTTCATATGAGAGGAATCAAAAAATATTTGTCCTTCTATGACTGGCTTACTTTGCTTAGCATAATGCTTTTAAATTATCTGTAGTATATCATGAATGAACCATATTCGTATTATATATATATATGTAGATATATATACGACATTTTACCACTTTAACAGTGGTCACTTGACATTGAGTACCAGTGGCTCATGCTTATAATCCTAGCTATTCAGTAGTCTTAGATCTGTAGAATACAGTTTGAAGCCAGCCTGGGCAGGAAAGATCCTGAGACTCTTACCTCTAATTAAACACCCAAAAAGCCAGAATTGAGCTGTGGCTTAAGTGGTAGAGTGCTAGCCTTGAGCACAAAAGTTCAGGGACAGTGCCTAGACCCTGAGTTCAAGCCCTAGGACTGCCCCCACCTTTGGGCTATTGTGAATATCCTTTGAATGTGGTGCACAGATAGGGTTGAGCCTTTTATTAGGTATATATCCTGAAGTTGGTATTATTATGTTTAAGTTTTTGAGGAACCACTGCAGTATTTTCCATAATGGTTATATCATTTACGTTCATACCAGCAATATTCAGGACTCTAATTTCTTTTTGTCCTTGTGAGCACTTGTTAATTTTTGTTTTATTTGCTTTATTTTGGGGTGTTTTTTGTTTTTTGTTTTTTTAGTCAGAGCCCTTCCTAATGACTAATGGTAAATGAACATCTTTTCAAGTACTTATTGGCCACTTATATTTCTTATTTGGAAAAATGTTTTTTCAAGTCCTTTGTCCATTTTTCTGCACGTGTGCTTTTGTGATAGGGTCTACTTTATGTTGCTCGGTATAGTCTTGATTAAAAATCCTCCTGCCTCAGCCTTCCAAAGTAGCTCTATACATGCATGTCACCATGTCTGGCCTGACCATTTTTTGATGGTGGTGGAGGTAGTACTAGCATTTGAGTTTGGGCTTCATTTTTGTTAGGTAAGCACTCTGCTTTAGCTTAACTTAGTTTCACTTAGATCATTTTTCTTCTTGTTATTCTTTTTTTTTTTTTTTAATTTTTTTTTTTCCAGTGCAAAGAAGATAATCTTTTTTATTTTATTTTTTTTATTTATTTTTTTTTTTTTGGGGTCCGGTCGTGGGGCCTGAACTCGGTCTAGGCACTGTCCTTCAGCTCTTCAGCTCAAGGCTAGCGCTCTACCACTTGAGTCACAGCGCCACTTCCGGGTTTTTTCTTTTTGCTTATGTGGTGCTGAGGAATTGAACCCAGGGCCTCAGGCATACTAGGCAAGCACTCTACCACTGAGCCAACTTCCCAGCCCTCTTCTGGTTATTCTTGAGATAGGATCTCACTTTTTGCTGAGCCTACCTCGACCACAGTCTCTTATATATGCTTCCTGTGAAGTAGTAAAAACAGGCTTTTCCCACTTTGCCCATGTGTTGGTGGAGATGTGGTCTTGGAAACTTTCCTTGGCTGGCCTTGAGCCACAATCTTCTCAGTCTCTACTTTCAGCCTGTCCATTTTTAAATTGTAACATTTTTGTTGTTGAATTTAAATTTTTTTCTTTTGGATTTTTCAAACTCTTATGTCTATGAGAATTACAAGTATTAAACTTGGTTTCTGATGGAGCATCTTTTTTTATTTTTTATGTTAGTAATGGGGCTTGAACTCAAAGAATTGTACTCTTTATTTTTTTATTTTTATTTTTTATTGTGAAAATACTGTACAGAGGAGTTACAATTACATGGGCAAGATAATGAGTACATTTCTTATCAAGCATTGTAGCCTCCTCCTTTGTTTCCCCTCCCCATCCTCCCCCCCCCCCCCCCGTCCCCCCACCCAGTCCTCCTCCCCCCCCCCCCCCCCCAAAGTTGTAAAGTTCGTTTTTCTTTTTTTGGGGGAGGGGTCCAGTCGTGGTGCCTGAACTCTGGGCCTGGGCGCTGTCCCTCAGCTCTTCAGCTCAAGGCTAGCATTCTACCACTTGAGCCACAGCGCCACTTCCGGCTTTTTTCTTTTTGCTTATGTGGTGCTGAGGAATCGAACCCAGGGCCTTGAGCATGCAAGGCAAGCACTCTACCACTGAGCCACCTTCCCAGCCCTAAAGTTTGTTTTTCTACGTAACGACTTGTACATCTCATTGTTGCAATGGATCCACCTGTATCCCTATTTAAATGATTTGTTTTTTCCCTTCCCTTCCACAAATAATACCAACCTCAAATACAGTGAAAGCAGGGGTTATACCATGAGGGAGAGACATACAAAGCAGCAAAGAAATAAAAGAATTGTAGTCTTGATGAGCTTTCTTGCTCATAGCTAGCAAAATTGTAGGAATGAGCCACTGGCTCCCGGATTGATCGAGCTTTCTAATTTCCCTAACTAAGCAGCTGAAATCCATACCATTCTGGATGTAAAGAGCCTAGTTTTAACCTCTAAAACAAAACCAACATAAGTTGGTTTTTTGTTTTTGTTTTTTGCTGGTCCTGGAGCTTGAACTCTGGTCCTGGGTGCTATCCTTGAGGTTTTTTAGCTCAAGGCTAGAGCTCTACTACTTCAGCCACGGGGCACCACTTCAAGCTTTTTCTGAGTAATTCTTTCCTGCCTGGGCTAGCTTCCAACTGCAATCCTCAGATCTCAGTCTCCTGAGCAGTTAGGATGACAGGCATGAGCTACCAGCACCCAGCTCCAGCTTAAGTTTTTGTTTACATCTTTCTAGTCAAACTTACTGATAACAATAACAAGGGAAATTAGTTTTACCTACCTTTTTTTTTCTACTAAAGGCTTTTAATTTTCCTCTATTCTTCTGTATAAAAGCCCAGACTTTGTATTCTTTACTTGATGCTTTGAAGGAACTCTTTATAACATATGCCACATATATGAAGTATATTGCCTGAAAACAAAAATGAAATATTTTCATTGAGACATACCATTCCTACATGTTAAGTATTCCTTTTAGTTCATATCCTCATTATTTCCCTGCTTATTATTTCAGATATTGGTAGTACTTGATGCATTAGCCATCTTTCTGATTTGAAAATTCTCTCTATATAATTTATAAGTTGCCTCAATAAAGTGTAGTAATTTTAAAGTAGTATGAACACTTCATTCAGTCTTTAGACTTTTTACTATCATCTTATAAAAATTTGTTCTAACTTTAACCTTAATTTGTGTTGTTTTGGTTACTCATTTGTTCATTCATGTTATTTGACCATTTTATTCATGGTATTATTTCCATGCACAATTGAAATAAAAACTAGAAAATGTGAGTTTGAAAGAAACATCAGGGGGACTGGGAAGGTAGCTCAGTGGTAGAGTGCTTGCCTTGCATGCATGAGACCCTGGGTTCCATTCCTTAGCACCACATAAGCAGAATAAGCCAGAAGTGGCGCTGTGGCTCAAGTGGTAGTACCCAGGCCCAGAGTTCAGCCCCACAACAGAAAGAGAGACAGACAGACAGACAGACAGACTGACCAGGATAACAGAAATTTAAGAGACTACTATTACTGCCATGAGACTTTTTTTTTTTTGGCTTGAACTCAGGCCCTGTGCTATTTTGCTCAAGGCTAGCACTCTTAACACTACCTATAGCTCCACTTTCTGTTTTTTGGTAGTTAATTGGAGATAAGACTCTAGGATTACAGGTATGAGTTATGGGCCTCCAACTTTTTAAGGTTGTTACTATTTCTATTCAATTTCTTGGAGTGGCATTCAGAATCTTAGAATTTGGCTTCACCCCCTCTTTCTAGTATAGTCTTCCATTTCCTTACATTTCTAGTATAGTCTTCCATTTCCTTACATTTCTCTTTGGCTTTATCATGTTGTCCCCTCAGATACTGCCTTCTTCTACTCCTTATAGAAAGCCTGAATGTACTTCAGGAATCATGTGAAGTAGGTTCACATGAATTCAGGGTCTGGGTGCTATCCTCAGCTTTTTTGCTTAAGACTAACACTCTGCCACTTGAGCTACAGCTTCACTGCTGGCTTTTTGGTGGTTAATTGGAGAGAAGATTCTAACAGATTTTCCTACCTGGGCTGACTTCAAACTGGGATCCTCAAATCTTTGTTCCCTGAGTAGCTAGGATTACAGGTATGATCCCTTTCTCAGCTCTTCTAGGACTTTATACCATTTTTTAATCTTATATTAGAGCTAGTCATAGCACTAGGCTTGAAGCTGTCAAATATTAGTTGAATTGCTAGTTTAAAAGCATGGTAGATGTTTAGGTGGGTTTTAGGAGCCTTTTATAGCTGTTGAAGATTTCAGTATGACGTCTTAGGTACCTGATAATTAATTGTGCTTTTAAAACATTATAGCATTTAATACACAGTTTCATTCTATAGTAGGTACTACATTCTAAGTTGGAAGGTACCAAAAAATTTAAACGGAACTTTTCTGAGATAAAATTGAGGAAAATTCAGCTAACCAATCTATAATTTGGCTAATTGGAAAAAGACTATCCTTTGTTATTTTTTTATAGTTATATACTTTGTTTGTACACATGAAGAGATAAAGCATTATTTGAGAATCTGTGGTAGAAAATTGAATTTGCAGATTGGCATCTTATAAGCAGTAAACAAGATTAATAAATAATATATTACTTGTATATTTAGTATATATACTATATGTGCTACAGTATTTGTATAGATACTAATGAGATATAGAAAAAGCAAATAATTTGGGGAAAGAGAATATGTATGGGGCACTAAACAGGACTCATTGAAAGGGTGACACTTGAGTTAAAGACAAAGGATCATTGTGGATTTAGAAGATACCTCAGAAGTGTGTGTGTGTGTGTGTCTGTCTGTCTGTCTGTCTGTCTGTCTGTCCCTGGACTTGAGCTCAGGACCTGAGCCTGGTCCCTTAGTTTTGGAGATTAGATTCTCACAGACTTTCCTGCCTGGGCTGGCTTTGAACTGCCATCCTCAGATCTCAGCCTCCTGAGTAGCTAGGATTACAGGTGTGAGCCACTGGCACCTGGCAACCTGAAACCATTTTTATACAGGCAAAAATAAATGGGTGACTATAAAGTAGGAGCAAGTCTACATAATCTATAAAAAAAATCAGACTAGATCAAACAGGTCCAGTTTTACCTGTCCTCTATTTTGTTCATTTGTTAATCCTTTTCTAAAACTTTAATACAGGATTTCATTACATTGTTCAGACTGGTCCCAGATTCCTGGGCACAAATGATTCTCTCCATCTCTAGTTGAAGGGGCTACAGGCACATCTGGCTTGTTACTTAAATTGTGTTTATTTAATATCTAATTGTCAGTGATGATTTGTACACTATAAATACAAAGTTTAGACTTAGGACAGATAGTTTTCAAAGATTAAATTACTTACTGTCTGACCCTTTATGGCATAAGTTCCTAGCCCCTGTGAGCAAGGTAGCTAAAGCACAGTAAGAGTGTAATATTGTAATATAGAGAAAAATGAGATCAGGTAACTTAAGTCTTGGAAAGATGGAGCAGAAAAACAGATTGTATACATTTCCTTAAATTTGTTGTAAATTTTTATTTAAAATCTAAATAATGTGAGATGACCATGAAGAATTGTCATTAATTATCTTTCAACATTTTTTTTTTCCTCTCACTTAATTTCAACATTGCAGCCAAAGAGACCTCATTAAATACGGGAATGGTAACGATGTACTCTAACAATTCTGAGTAGCCTGGAAGAATGAGATCTAAAACTTGGGTGGAAGCATTTGCCTTAGTTTTAAATAAACATCTCCATTTTTACAGGAGCAAGTTGGTAGGCCTGGTGATTGAAAAGAGCTGCTGCCTTGTGCCTTCTGTTTTCCCTATGCAGTTGAAAGCAGAATCATTTGAAACTGTGAATGTAACAGAGAGATTGGAGGTTTAAGGATAAGGAAGAAGATTAAAAGAGTTGTTGCAAAAGAAAATAGATATCTAGGCAGTGGCAGTGTGTCAGGGATACCTGGTAGCCCTGGATTCAGTGTAACACCAATTTTGTTTTCTTTTGTACTAATAACCATCAGTACCTGATCGAGTTCTGCTTATAATCGGCTCATTGTGCCTGTTTATTATGAATTAACTCTAAATATATCTTTTTTTTGGGGGGTGGGGGAGGTTCCGGTCGTGGGGCCTGAACTTTGGGCCTGGGTGCTGTCCCTCAGCTCTTCAGCTCAAGGCTAGTGCTCTACCACTTGAGCCACAGCGCCACTTCCAGCTTTTTTCTTTTTGCTTATGTGGTGCTAAGGAATCGAACCCAGGGCCTCATGCATGAAAGGCAAGCACTCTACCACTGAGCCACCTTTCCAGCCCTACATTTTTATTTTTGTGCTATAATCTATCTTTCTTTCTCTTTCTTTCCTTCTTTCCTTCTTTCTTTCTTTCTTTTCTTTCTCTCTCTCTCTTCTCTTCTCTTTCTTTCTTTCTCTTTTTTTTTTTTTTTTTGTGGGTTATGCAACTTGAACTCTGGGTCTGGGTGCTATCCTTCAGCTCAAGGCAAGCGCTCTACCACTTGAATCACACCCCCACTTCCGGTTTTGTGGTAGTTTATTGGAGATAAGAGCCTCATGGATTTTCCTGCCCGGGCTGGCTTTGAACTGCGATCCTCAGGTCTCTCCTAGGTAGCTAAGTTTATAGGCATGAGCCACCAGCTCCCGGGTTTGTGCTGTAATTTTCTTAAGCCCCCAATTGGCCATATTACAAAATGTTCAACATACTTTACTCAATTGGTACATTAATTAAGAACCTATGATTTCAAATATATGCAGCAGCATAAAAGCAGTAACTGCTTTTAGCTTTAGTGACAGTTCAATGTGAATGGAAGTGGTATAGCCCTCTATCTTGACATATTTGGATTTTTTTTAGTATTGAAAGACCCATTTCCTAAGAAATCACTCTTGGGGAAAAATCAGGACATTTGGTCATCTGAATTTGGTCTTTTAAATTAGGTTCCTTATGATTTATCTGATTATAGCGGTATTATGTGTTCACAGTAGAAAACATGAAAAAATATAAAACAAAAAGTAAAAATGAACATTCTGTGATCAAGAAGCAGGACCACTGTTAAAAATAGTTGATCTATTTCCTTCTGGTCCTATTTTACCCATGATTATTTATTTATCTGTTTGTTTGTTTGTTTGAATTGAGATTCCATGATAGCTTTATATCAAATTCTTTGTGGTTAACATTGTGTGCTCAGAAATTTCTCATGTTTTTATTTCTACAAAAGAAAGTTGTAGATTATACTAACTGCAAGTGTTTGAACATATTCCTATTACTATAGACTTAAAAAAAAAACTTAAAAACATATACGTTACCTCTAGAAAACACTTTGTTGGCTGATTTAATACCTCATTGCTTTTTCAATTCAAATTTCTTTGAGTTATTTGTTGGTATCCATAGTCCATTTTCTTAAAGTCTTTACTTTTATGTTTTACTTTAAATGGTCATTTAAGTGAATCTATTACTCCTTCAGTGCATACCATAGTATTTGTTAAATCTTACTGTGAAAGTGGGTCAAATGCACTTAAAAGAATTTTAAATTAAATGAGATTGATTGGAATATGTTGTAAATGTGGAAATGTAACAATGAAATCTTCCTTTGTTTAACTAATGTGAAGTAATAAAAACTAAAAAAAAAGAATTTTCAATTAAACTTGATTTTACAATTTGTATAAAAAGAATTCTTGTTAATAAAACCTATATCTTAGTAGTTATTGTAAATAAAACCTGTATCTTAATAGAGATATCTGAATAGCTAATGGTGTTCTTCGTCAACATTTAGACTAAACTTTGTTGTTGACAATCCAGTTTATTCAATTTAGTTAGCAGGTATTCAGCCATCTTCCTGATGAATAATCCATGAATTTGCCCTAAAAAAAGAATTCTATAGATTAGTAGACAGAACAATTGTGAATAATTATAATTCTGGATAATAAATGCTACAGAAAAACCTTTAACCGGGCATGGTGGTGCACATTTGTATTCCCAGCACTAAAAGACAGAAAAGAAGATCATAAATCCAAAGCCAGCTTGGGTAAGCCCCTGTCTCAAAAACAAAAAGGAGAAAGTCTATATAAAGTATGTATAAACAAAAGAGGAATAATTCTTTATAGAGACGGAATCCATAATGACATTAACTGGGCTCAAAGGATGCAAAAGTTTACTAGTAATAGATCATTTTATCAGCCAACATTGATGCTTTCTGTGCAGTTATTAATAGTCCTAGGAAATAGTTGCTGTTAGAAAGTGCTTCATATGCCTCACGTAAAATATTTAAAAAAGAGTAACTCCATGAGGACGGAGCTTGTTTTTTTGTTTTTTGTTTTTTTGTTTTTCCTTTTAAGACCTAGTACTCTACCACTTAAGCTATAGTTCTACTTCTGTCTTTTTGGTGGTTAATTGAAGGTAAGAGTCTCAACAGACTTTTGTGCCTGGGCTAGCTTTGAGCTTGATCTTCAGAGCTCAACTTCCTAAGTAGCTAGGATTATAGGCATGAGTCTTTGGCCCCTGACAAAGTATAGATATTTGTATTTCAATGTTAGTGACTTCAGAGTCAGCAAAGACTTAGCAGTTCTCTTAATTTTCCAAAGGTCTCATTGCTTGTCAGTGTGGATATGACTTAAGGGCAGTAAAATTCATTTAATTTATTCTTTATTTTTATTGAGTTAGTTCACATTGACAGGAAATAGCCTAAAACACTTTGGTTCTCAGCATTTTGACATAACAGCTCTCAGGGGTTTGCTAATGTTTGCATTTTCTTTTTGTTTTTCTTTTTCTTTGGACATTATGGGGCCTGGGCACTGTCCTGAGCTCTTCAGTTAAAGGCTAGCACTCTACCACTTGAGCCACATCACCACTTCCAGTTTTCTGGTGGTTAATTAGAACTAAGAGTCTCATGGACTCTTCTGCCTGGGCTGGCTTTGAACTGTGATCTTCAGATCTCAGCCTCTTGAGTAACTAGGATTACAGGTGTGAGCCCCTGGCACCTGGCTTTCTTTTCATTTTCTATCCATCCCTCTTTTCTTTTCCAGGAACAGCAAGAATTCTCTGAATCATTCCCACACATTTATTTATAATTGTGTTGTATATGTACACAGCCATAACAATATAAGACAATTTGTGTTTTAAACTTCTACAAATGCTATTATAGTACAACTTACTTTTCCAGTTGATTCTGTTTTTGAGATCTGTATTGATTCATGTATACTTGAGTTTTTCTTTTTTATTTATTATGAGATGTTTATCCCTTTCCCTGATTCATGGTCATGCTTATCTTCTTTTGTATTTGATGTAAGTATACTCCCTAGAAATAGAATTGATGAGTGATATAGAATATTTCAAGCTTTCAAGTAGATTGTTCTAATTTTTTTAAAAGCTGGTCTATTTGATTTTCTTTTTTATTCTAATCTTTTGTTTATATTATTTGTACTAAAATTTTGGTAGAGTCTGAAACTTTCATACTAGTTTGAAATGTTTTATTTCATCATAGTAGCAGAAAAGAACTAGAAAGAAAACTGATAAACCTTACCAGGGATTAGTCATCCAAACAATGACAAGTCCAACATATACAAAGTAGATAAAGTTTTGTGCTTATGAGAAAGAGGAAGAATAGGAAATAAAAGTGGAAGAACATCAGAAAGTATTGTTAATTTTTTCTTTTATTGATTGAAATGAAAAGTCAACTGGTAAGTCTAGGTGTGATACAGTATTTACATAAGACCATCAAGAAACTTATTTAGACTGTTGACTAAAAAGTCTGTTGATTTAGTCAGTCTGTAACTTTGATTGCTGCTGCTTCAGGTTGTGTGTTTGTGTGGACACATGGACAGGAAAAGGGCAAAAGGCCCAAGTCAGCTGAATCTTGTATCATGACCCCAAATCTTCTTGATCATAATCAGATCATATGACTTACAGCTATAAGGTGTCCTGAGGCCAATATTAACAAGCATGAGGCTCCAAGCTTGACTCCTAGTACCAATAGTAATTTACATACCAATAATGGAATAGTTCAGTTATTTAGTCCAGATGTGTACATGAAGATGAGGATGTAAGGCTCAGACACACTACTAGCTGAATATTAGGATCCGTGAACTTGATGGTCATATTAGCTGATTTTCAAGATATATGTTTGTTTTGTTTTGTTTTTGGTCAGTCATGTGGCTTGAACTCAGGGCCTGAAGGTTGTTCCTGAGCTCTTTGCTAGCACTCTACCACTTTGAGCCATAGCACTACTTCCAGTTTTCTGGTAGTTAATTGAAGATAAGAGTCTCACAGATTTTTCCTGAACAGGCTGGGTTTGAACCTAGATTCTCAGATCTCAGCCTCTTAGTAGCTAGGATTATAGGCATGAGCCAGCAGTGCCCAGCTATGATCTATAATTTAACTTAAAATATTTAATTTGTTTTCCTGCTATACTAGCCAAGCTCAGTGAATAAGAATTTACTAAACCTGTTTTGAAAAAGAAATTGAAGACAGACAGACACACACATAACTACAGTGATAATATCTCTAAGTATTTTTAGCAATAGACCGAAAACATTGATGGTGTAAAGAAAAAAAGCTAATATTCACATCTCAGGCTGTGTTTTGTAAGTCTGTTATTTGCCTCATAATTGCGCAAAAAAGGGAAGTTTACAGTGAAGGCATTTACTTGTAATGAAACACTGTATTCTTATTTTCTAAAAAGCCCTGTTTTATCTCCTCCCTTTTGTCCATTCCACTTATTTCTTTATGAAATATTCTTGTTTATCAATAAGAATTTGCAAACAATTTTAAAAGAAATTTCTTTTTTAATAATTTTTATTGAGATTAAGTGATTGCACAAATTTCACAGTATTGTGAGATAGTGATAATTAAAGTCACAAACAAATTTTAACTTTCACAAGGCAAATTGTCATTATCGTGGTCTATAAAGTTTGTGAATTTTATGAGCTTTGACAGTACAACTAAGAAATTAATGTCTTAATAAACCTTGGTTTAGAATTAAGTTTTTCACTTTGCAAAGACAAGGTGAAGAGATGAATAGTATACTAAAATTAGTAGTAACAGCTTCAGAAAACAGCTTAATTTGTGACCTCATTCAAAGATAATTCTGTTTACCGGTGTGTACTTTTGTCACATTCAAATTTTCTGTATTGAATATTCCATAGAAGTAGAAAATATGTAGTCATTCAGGTAAAAATGATGGATATACCTAGAATGTTTCTTTATAAATATTAACTTTTCAATAGTGAAATTTGATAAATTGTTGTATAACCACCTTATGAAGTTTGATTTTTGAATATAGCCCTTCTTTCCTAAGAAATGTCAGTGTTTCTATGAGATTCTTAAGGCAGCAGGACCCCAACCAATTTTGTGAGAAATAGACAAGAACAAAGGAAATAACCTAAAGCATTACTAGCACTTGTCCTATGGTAGAAGGATTATGGGCATTTTTCTTGCTTTTTTTTTTTTTTTTTTGTCGGTCGTGGGGCTTGAACTCTGGGCCTGGGCGCTGTCCCTCAGCTCTTCAGCTCAAGGCGAGCGCTCTACCACTTGAGCTACAGCTCCACTTCCGGTTTTCTGGTGGTTTATTGGAGATAGGAGTCTCACAGTCTCTCCTGCCCGGGCTGGCTTTGAACCGCGATCCTCAGATCTCAGCCTCCTGCATAGCTAGGATTACAGGCGTGAGCCACCAGCGCCCGGCTGCTTTTTTTTTTTTTTTTTAATTGTTGTGTTCATGTTGCATCAGTGATTTGAAGTGATTAGTAACTTGCAAAGCATGTATGTCTGACTGGAAATGTTTTATGTAACATTTTTATTTTATAGTTTGAACTATTGAGCTTGTATAAATGGAGTTGTATAATATTTGCATTCCAATTGAGAACACTAAAGCTAAAAATAAGATGCAGAAACCCAAGATAGTTGTTTTTTACGCCTTTTGTTATTATCATTGTCAAATGTTTTTGTTGAACATCCAGGGACAAAAAAAAACATCTCTCTCTTTCCTCTCTCTCTCTCTCTCTCTCTCTCTCTCTCTCTCTCTCTCTCTCTCTGTGCCAGTTCTTGAGCTTGAACTCATGGCTGGGGTACTCTCCTCAGGCTAGTGCTCTACAACTAGAGCCACACATCTACTTCTGACTTTTTTTTTTTTTTTGCTAGTTAATCAGAGATAATAGTATCATGGGCTTTTGGTTAGCTTTGAACTGTAGACCTCAGATCTCAGCCTCCTGAGCAGCTAGGATTATAGGCATGAGCCATAGGGCCCAGCAAAAGCCACCTTTTTTAATAGAGAACTTTCTAATGGTAAAGTCTCTTGTATTTTCTAATTTTGAAAACTTCTGTAATTAAACTTTTCTGGTTTTTAGAGGAACAAAAAGAAAACGGAAAGATAAAAAGTGATGAACGACCAAAGGATTCAGTAAACCATTCTACAGCCAGTGTTCTAGAAGAGACTACTGTAAAAATTGAAAGAGAAGATGAAACAGAACTTGTGAAACTACCAGTCATAGTAAAACTAGAAAAACCTTTGCCAGAAAATGAGCAAAAAAAGATTATCAAAGAAGAAAGTGATTCATTCAAGGAAAATGTAAAACCAATTAAAGTAGAAGTAAGGGATTGCAGAGGAGATCCCAAAGACAGCAGAGGTAGTGTGGAAAAGCTTGGGCTACAGGAGCCTGAGCGCCTAGAATTTGGTGGCAGCATCAAATCTACTCAAGACATTTCAGAGAAATCTACTGAAGAAACTGAGAAACTTAAAAATGATCAACAGGCCAAGATACCACTAAAAAAAAGAGAAATTAAACTGAGTGATGATTTTGACAGTCCAGTAAAAGGACCATTATGTAAATCAGTTACTCCAACAAAAGAGTTTCTGAAAGATGAAATAAAACAAGAAGAAGAGACTTGTAAAAGGGTCTCTACTATCACTTCTTTGAGTAATGAAGGGAAACAACTAGTAAATGGAGAAGTTAGTGATGAAAAGATAACTACAAATTTTAAAACAGAACAAATAGAGACAAAGTTTTATGATATAAAGGAAGATAACTCTAGCAGCCCATCTAAGGACAAAAATGTTCTCACAGAGGAAAATGGAAGCGAATGTTTAAATTCTGTTATAACAAATATGAAAACAAATGAGCTTGACAAAGAAGCTGTCCCTTTTGGTGTAGATAGTTCATTGTCAGTCTTAGAGACTCACAGTCAGAAAGGGCAGTCAGAGGAACCTGGTTCTCCAAAAATGGAAACATCTCATGAGTTTTCTGAGTTTCCAAAGGATCTTTCTTTAAAGACTATTTCATCTGCTGCTGAATCTTATACGATGAAAGCTGAAGCAAAGTCCCCCAAAAGTAAGAAAGAGAACCTCCCACCCATCATAGAATGTCTTGAAAAAATAGAGAAGTCCAGAAAGTCTTTTCTTGATAAAGATACACAAAGATTAAGTCCAATACCAGAAGAAGTTCCAAAGAGCACTCTAGAATCAGAAAAACCAGGGTCTCCTGAACCTACTGAAACTTCCCTACCAACTAAAATGAGTGGCCACAATGAGAAACTAGCCTCAGAAAAAGAAGCAGAATGCCAGAGTCCAAGTTCTGTTGAAGCTCAGTCCCTGGTAAAAGCAGATCCAGAAATTCTAAAAGAGAGTTCTGAGTCCATGAAGGTGGAATTGGATAATCTGGATAATGCCCAGACTTCTGGCATAGAGGATGTTTCTGAGACAAAGAGTTCTACCCAAAAAAGCAAATTTAAATATAAGTTGGTTCCTGAAGAAGAAACCACTGCCTCAGACAATACAGAGATAACCTCTGAAAGACAAAAGGAAGGCATCAAATTAACAATTAGGATATCCAGTCGGAAGAAGAAGCCAGATTGTCTCCCCCAAATTCTAGAACCAGAAAGCAAACAAGAGAAGACAGAAAAAGAAGAAGAGAAAACAAATGTTGGTCGCACTTTAAGAAGGTCTCCAAGGATATCTAGACCCACAGCAAAAGTGGCTGAAATCAGAGATCAGAAAGCTGAAAAAAAAAGAGTGGATGGGGAAGATGAAATAGATGAAGAGCCAACAGCTTTACAAAAATCAGACAAAAAAGAAAATATGAAAAAAAACGAGAAGGATACAAATTCTAAAGTAAGCAAGGTAAAAGTTACATTCTTTTACATTTTAATTGGAAATACAGTCTATAGCTTTGTGTTTTGGGCTAAAATATAGTCATTCAAAGACAACTAAAAACTTTCTTTATCTTATCTCGTCAGTTATCCCCACATACTAAATTTCAGACCTTATAATCGTATTATCTTTTCAACTTTTAAAAAATTATACGCAGTATTAGGAATATATTCTTTTTATACACTCTTCAAGTTGCAAGCAACCTATAGAATTATAAAATGAAAATTCCCCATAACCACTATTAACAGTTTGGGGTATATAATATTTTGATCACTTTCTATGCACTTATATCTATGTTTATAAGCATATTATCAATTAAAATAAATTGAATGAAGTCTGATTATCAAATAAGAAATAAATTCAACCAAGTATTCATTTTGCTAGAGTTTTTCACACAAGAAGTTTCTATATTTTTCCATGTCAGGAGATATAGTCTACGTTTTGTTTTATTAATGACCACATAGTATTTCATAGTGTGGATATACCTCAGTGTATTTAAACACTCCCTTATTAATTGACATTTAGGTTGTTTCCAATTTTTCACTATTACAGGCAATGCTGCATTTTGAAGATCCTTTTGGACATGAGTGAGTATTTCTTTAGAATAGACTCCTAGAATTGGAATTGCTGGGTCAAGGGGCATATGTATTATATATTTATATATAGTTTTTGCCACACTGCCCTTCACAAAGGCCCTAATCATGTACTGTGTCATTATCAGTGTCTGACAGTACCTATGTCCCTCATTTTAATCATTAGACTTAGAATTAAGAATTTGGTTCCCCTCCCCCCCTTCTCTTTTTTAAGCAAAGTCTTGTACTTGGCTAGCATATATGAATTTATTATAATTACAGATGCTGCTTTTATTTTTTATTAATTTAAACCAAGAAATTATCATTGTATATGATCTCTTGTTTCCTGGAATATGGAACTTTTAATTCTTTTTTTTTTTTTTTTTTTTATTGTGAGAATGCCGTACAGAGGAGTTACAATTACATGGGCAAGATAATGAGTACATTTCTTACCAAGCATTGTTGCCTCCTCTTTGTTTGGAACTTTTAATTCTTTTGAAAAAGTATTTTTCTTTTTTGTTGGAGATAGAAATGAAGTGAAATATTAGTTAAGAGATTGAGAAACTAACTAGGCACTAAAATGTAAGAACATTATAAATTTATTCTCCAGATAATACATTTTTTTTCAGGATTTTGACCTTTAAGTTCATCTAAAATATATGCTTAAACTGTGCATAACTGTGACTATACTTTCCTATTACTGATTGAGCCTTTAAAATGTACTACATGGCCTTTGACCCAGAATCCTCTTCAAGGAATTTATCCTAACCACAAGGACTTTTTGTAAAAACAGTATATATACAAGGAAGCATAGTGAAAGTGAACAAATGGGAAACAACTATCTAAATGTCTAATAGGGGACCAGACAAATAGTCTTGATCGCATATTACAAAATGATTTCTAGTGATTTTAGAAGGATATTTTATGACTAAGAAAAACATAGTGGTCATTTTAATGCCATCCTTAAAGACTCCAAAATACAGAAAAAAATGATAGAAGTATATTCCAAAATTTAATCAGATATATTGATGTATATTTTTTGTATATTGGCCAAATACTATATGAGGGATATATAATCAAGAGACATTTTCCCAAAACTTATAGCAAATTTATCCCAATTTTAATTTTATGCAAGGTAAAGCCCAAAGGCAAAGTTCGATGGACTGGTTCTCGAACACGTGGCAGGTGGAAATATTCCAGCAATGATGAAAGTGAAGGATCTGAGAGTGAAAAATCATCTGCAGCTTCAGAAGAGGAAGAAAAGGAAAGTGAAGAAGCTGTCATAGCTGATGATGATGAACCCTGCAAAAAATGTGGCCTTCCAAACCATCCAGAGCTGGTATGTGTCTTGTCTGAAAGAACAGTGTTTATATGATCAGTTACGCTGTAGCTGTCTGGAGTTGCCTAACTCGCCTGGGTTTGATTATGTATTACAAGTGATTTACATTTCTATTTCCCAAGTAACCCAACTTGAGGAAGGGCAAGAACTAGAATCTTGTTTCTATTTTACTTAGGTTATATGTTAAAACTTTCCTCCTGTGTCCTTTAATCAGTGGACTTAAGTATTCTTCTGACTTTTTTTTTGTTTTTGTTTTTTGTCTATCGTGGTGAACTCTGGGCCTGGGTGCTGTCCCTGCACTCTTCAGCTCAAGGCGAGTGCTCTACTGCTTGAGCCACAGCACCACTTCCAGTTTTCTAGTGGTTTATTGGAGATAAGAGTCTCATGGAGTTCCTTGCCTGGGCTGGGTTTGAACTGCCATCCTCAGATCTCAGCCTCCTGAGTAGCTAGGATTATAGGCGTGAGCCATCGGTGCCCAGATTTCTTCTGACTTTTAAATTTATGTTTCCCTTTAAGAATGATTGAATGAAGCTGGTGCCGGTGGCTAAGTAGCAGAGTGCTGGCCATAAGCTGAATTGTTCAGGGACAGCAGCCAGGCCCAGAGTTCAAGCCCCACAACCAACCAAAAAAAAAAAGAATGATAGTTTATCATAGATAGATAATTTTAAAATGTTAAACTAGAAAGAAAATAAATGTTAGACTTGAGACTTGATCACCTATCCATAAAAATATAAATCAACTAGTCACCAACTAGGACTTTACAGTTTTTAAATAGTCAATGTTTTAAAAAAAAGATATCAAATTATAGATGAGTTATACTCATACAGCTTACCCAAGAAATAAGTTCTTCAAAGATGGTTTACAGGATGTGAGGTGAATCTGGTTGCAACATCTGTCCACCCATTGATCATTAGGGTTGAGCATGCTTATCTGGATGGCTGGGAATATGCCCTTTTCCCTCACTGCTACATGTGCATTTCTCCAAAATCTGCATGCTGTGTCAGAGAACAACCTTTCCCAGTAGAGGAGACAATTCTTGGGTCAAGTAGCCACACTCTCTTGGTAGAACCTCCACACAGGCTCTCAAAATTAGTCTACATCAGAACAAATTTCCTAATCTACATACCATGTGCAGTAGATAAATGAGAAACACTCAGATTTTGCTTAAATCTGTGCTACTCTTGTTCTTTTGAATAGATTTGACTTTAAGGAAAACCTCCAAGTATTAAGTAGAAAAAAATGAACAATCCTTCTATATGATGAGAATGTGAGGAATGAGGATAATTTGAGGTGCAGTGAGGTTTGCAATAATCCTAGGAGAAAGCATGGGGCCACACAGACAGCAAGTTAGATCCTACCCCCACCCCCAACCCCCTAACAGTTACCACCCTTGGTTGTTGGGTTGTTTTTTTTGCCAGTCCTGGAGTTTGAACTCAGGGCCTGGGCACTTTCCTTAAGGCTAGTGCTTTACTAACTTGAGCCACAGTGCCACTTCTGGCTTTTTCTGTTTATGTGGTACTGAGGGATCAAACCCACATTTCCAACCCCCACCCTTTGGTTCTTAATGTCTTCCTTGTACAATAAAGCTAGTTTCATGTGCTTTTGAGGTGTTTTTTTAAACAGCTCTTATAAGATTGCCTGATATGTATTATATGCTGGCTTAAAGTGAATTCTGGTTTACTTATTCTTTTCTTCCTTTCTGTTAAAATCATTCTGTTAAAATTAAGCAGTAACATTTATTGTGTCACAGTAGTTTCTGAGGATTCAAGTAAAAGATTTAAGCTAGAACCAGAAAATGAGTTATCTCTGATAAGAATAGATAAGCACCTATAATGAAAAGATCCTTTTAAGCATTTTATGATTATCAAGGCTATGAAATTTAGGTCAAGAAAAAAGGGCAAGAGAAAATAGTTTTGCAAGGGCAAGAGAAATGTCTTTTTTGCCCTGTGTTCTCTCTTTACAATTTACTCCAAATCATCTCTTTAAACTAAAGAAATATATCTGTCAGTAACAAAGAAGGTGTAATGAAATTGGAAGTAAAATGCCGTAAGCCAAAATGACAAGATGAGATAGTTATCCTCCTTCTGTAGTACACATATGAGTTTTATTTATTTGGCTATTTTAAAAATTTTTGGTGGTTATAAAGGTGATGTACAAAGGGGTTACAGTTACATAAATCAGGTAAAAAGTACATTTCTTTTTGGAAAATGTCACTCCTTTCCTTGTTCTCACCCAGTTTTTCCTTCCCATCTCCACCCAACAAGTCTTTAATTCATTTTCAACCATAGTATCTAGTGAATACCACTGCTGTTTTTATTCACCCCTTGTCCCTCTATTTCTGTGTTCTTCCTCCCCTTACTTATTTGGCTATTTAATAACCACTTGGAAAATCCCATTGCTGTTTACTGTGCCAAGGAAAATGCCATTAAAAACCAAAGATCCAAAATGTGATGGCCAAGGGTATATAGATAATTCTCAAATCAAAATAACAACTGATAACGTTAAATGAAAGAAATGTGATGCTAACGAAGAAATGTAAAGTCCTTGTCCTCTTGAGCCTATAGCAACAAAGTAAGAAATTAAGGAGTAAATAGAACATTCTAGGAGTTTCCATATATTCCATATACTTTGAAGTTTAGCAAAGGTTTATTTAGTAAGACAGGACAAAATAGTGAAGACTAGAAAGGGAGAGAGGCACATTCTCCAATACCCAGAGAAGAGGATCTGATAGGCTGGCTGGCTCCTCCAAATGTGTTAGTTGAAATAAATAGATAAGTAAAAGTAAAGTATTTTACTACACGATTGGAAGTCTTGTTTGTTAATTGTTTGTTTTAACCTTAATTACACCATAGGGATTTCATTGAGACATTCCATACTATACAGTGTATCTCATCAACTCTCACCACTCACTCTCTTCCTCTCTCTCCTGTCTAAAAGAATGTCAGCTGGTTTCATTATTCTATTCTCATAATGTGCAAATGAACAACTTGAGCCATATTTATTCTCATTCACCCTGTGAGTTCACCCTCTCCCTCCTTCAGAAACTGCCTCTCTTTTTTTGTTATTGTAAAGGTAATGTACAGAAGGATTACAGTTAATATAAATCAGGTAAGAGTACATTTGGCCGGGGCTGGGAAGGTGGCTCAGTGGAAGAGTGCTTGCCTTTCTTTCATGCATGAGGCCCTGGGTTCGATTCCTCTGTACCACATAAGCAGAAAAAGCCAGAAGTGGCACTGTGGCTCAAGTGGTAGAGTGCTAGCCTTGAGCTGAAGAACTGACTGAGAGACAGCGCCCAGACCCAGAGTTCAGGCCCCACAACTGCAAAAAAAAAAAAAAAAAAAAAGGTACATTTGGCTTTGGACAGTGTCACTCCTTCTCTGGCTCTCCCAGTTTTTCCCTTCCTGAAACCCCTCTTGAACAGAGTCTGGTTTAGTTTTCTGTCAGCCATTACCACTGGATTTTACCATGTTATTTCAGATGTACATGTATCGTATTCGTGTAATAATAACCCTCTATTCTTCACCCCAAAATGCCCTCTGAGCAGCATTTTCACTGAGATTTCCTAATGGAACTTAAAACTCTTCTTTGGGGGCTGGGAAGGTGGCTCAGTGGTAGAGTGCTTGCCTTGCATGTATGAGGCCCTGGGTTCCATTCCTCAGCACTACATAAGCAGAAGAAGCTGGAAGTGCCCTTATGGCTCAAGTAGTAGAGCACTAGCCTTGAGCTGAAGAGCTGAGGGACATCTCCCAGGCCCAGAGTTCAGGGCCCACGACCAACCAAAACAAAAACAAAACAACTCTTATGTGGTTATATTTTTTTTTTCAGTATTTTATTTTGGTTGTAGAGTAGAGACAGTCTTTGTTTTAGAGGTAAGTTAAATGTAGAAAGTTTGTTATTTTTTAACTTAAATTATATATATATATATATATATATTTTTTTTTTTTTTTTTTTTTTTTTTTTTTTTTGTCGGTC